>NW_015168707.1:22930-32149 GCF_001447785.1 Gekko japonicus
GTATTGCGGGGCCGGGGGGGGGGGGGAGAGGAAACCTCTGATAAAGTTATGGTTGCCAACCTCCAGGTGGTGGCTGGAGATCAACTGGGTTTAGTACTGATATCCAAGCAACAGAGCTCAGTTCCCCTTCCCCTGGAGAAAATGGCTGCTTTGTATGGTAGACGCAATGGTGCTATTGGACTGAAATCTAGCTGTTAATTTAATTCCTGTTCCCCCCCCCCAATAATTTCCCATACTGCCTCATTCTGGATGTTCGGTGCATTCAGCATCTCTAATTTTCCAGTTATGTCTGTTCTCAAAGTGGTGTTGATGCTTGTAGAAACATCCATTTCATGGCTTGACTACAAACAGAACTGGTCTAGGCTCTTGTTTCTCATTCATTTCTATGCCTATTGTGTAAGCAGGATGGTCACGAAAGAAACATTCTCGTCCCCTTCATTCTCTGGGAGCCTTGACTCTCAAAAGCTGAAACCCCAAAGATCTTGTTGGTCTCTGAGGTGCTGCTACTGGATTCGAATCTAGCTTTTTCTACTGCAGACCAACACGACCACCTCTGTGTACCCTCTGGAACTAGGAATTAAACTGACACACAGTGCACTCCTAGGAGCACTTTTCTGGGAGTAAGCTCCCCTGAATAAAATGGGATTTACCTCTGGGTGGACTAGTTCTGAGTTCAGGAATATCATTTGCAGACTGTTAAGTACTGATGTTCTGCATTTGCAGCCGATACAGTTCTGGAGACAGCTTATAAATCCTAGCAAAACAATTCTGCTTTAATAAACACACAAGATACACATATATCAGTTTAAGATGTAAAATGTCATGCAGACTAAATTTAGAAAAGAATGTCGATAAAAATTTTGTAGACCAAGTTGCATGTCAGCTAAATAGTCTTCTTCACTGGTCTCTCAAAATAGTGTTGGTTCACAAGAGTACATATATAGTAACATATAAACAGTATAAGCATAATATGTAGTTGGAAACCCCTTTCAATAGCTCTTTACAGGCCTTGGTTTTTTGGGGGGGAAAGAAAATGTGAACATTATGTTATCCTGTAATATATTACCGACTTATCTATCGCTGTTAAGTCACAGCTGACGTATGGAGACCCGTGGGGTCTTCAGGGCAACAGACTTTCAGAGGTGGTTTGTCATTGCCTGCCTGGGCTATCCAAGTCGGGGCACATCTATATATCTCATAGCCAAGTTGCCCCCTGAATGCGGATCGCTAAATCAGCGCTCCGGGAGCACTTGGGGGGGAGGGGGAGGTTTGTGCACACGTGGGCCAGTCCCCACGTGTGCACAAAAATCGAAAAAGTTGAAAAAAATTCGGGGGGATGTTTAAATCCCCCCGAAAGTGACAGAGCGTCCCCTGCGCACCGGGTCGGAGCCAGGCGGGGTGGGGGGTGGAGGACCAGCCTCGCCGCCGCAGCCTCGGGGAGATTGAGGGGGGGATGGAGGAGACGGAGCTCTTCTCCCCCCCGCACGAGTATCGCGGGTCCCCCTCTTGTTATATATATATTTTCCAACCACAATATACTATTTCCACTGCACAGTATATTTGCAAGGTCATTAAACTGCTACCTACTGATAGTTGGTGGACTTCGTTGGCAAAAAGATAATCGCCAGCTCCCAGGAGATATTGCTGCAGTTATATGCAACACCTACACTGTATAGCAGTGTAGATTAGTATCCACACTGTACAACCACTATAAAGCAAAGAAACATATAACAAGTTAAAGGCCTAATCATGGCAAACAGTGATAATATATCTGTCCAGAGCAAACATCCTATATAGCAGCCATCTGTTGCCCAGATATGGCCCCTGGTGAGCAGAAAATAACAATGGCCCCTTTCAATCAGCCTTTGTAAGAGACCCGTAGCTAGGATTTGTTTAAGTCAGGGGGCATTTAAATTTCTTAGGGGGCACTGGCTAATCGAATTAAAGGAATACCTGGCTCCTTCCCTGCACCTGCCACCGCTTGGGGGCCTTAGGCCGGATGAGAAGTTGTGGGGGAGGGCTTGCCAGTAAGTTGGGGGACCTAGCCCTGAGATGACCCACCGTAGCTACAGGCCTGCTTTGTAACCTGTTTTGGTAGCCAGTTGCTAATTTGTGTGTGTGTGTCAAGGCATTTCAATGGTACCGCTGTAGCGCTGAATTTAGAACAATTTAAAAAACGTCAAGGAAGATTGCACAACAAAAAAGGGCAGGGGGGAGCACAATGCTATTTTGAATGGCCAGATCCCAGGACACACAGAAGAAGAGGAGATTGGATTTATATCCTGCCCTTCACTACGCAAAGGAGTCTCAGAGCAGTTTACAATCTCCTTTCCCTTCCCCTCCCCACAACAAACACCCCGTGAGGTAGGTGGGGCTGAGAGAACTCTTGAGAGAAACTGCTTGTGAGAGAACAACTCTGAAAGAACTTGTAACTGACCTAAGGTCACACTAGCAGTTGTATATGGAGCACCGGGGAATCAAACCCAGTTCTCCCAGATTAGAGTCCGCACTCCTAACCAATACACCAAATTGGCTCATGAATGGAATTAAATTTGCTGTATGAAACCTCCATCCCTGTCTCACTTTACTTGGAACTGCGCCAAGGACAGATAACATCTGGCTTGGAATGATAATGTGAAAGGGGCCAATAATTCCAAACTGGTCATATTCTGTTATCTGGTCTTTCTGTATGTCAAATAGATGGTTTGTGTGGTAAAAAAAAGTCAAGTGTTTTTGTACTGCAGGCACACATTCGGCTGGCACTACCTACTGAGTACTGGATTCGTTTCAAGGTACTGGTATTGACCTTTAAAGCCTTGCACAGCCTGGGACTGACATACTTATAAAGTTTATAAGATTATGCATGGGAAAGAGCGGGTAGAGAAAGAGGTACTTTTCTCCCTTTCTCACAATACAAAAACTCGTGGGCACTCCATGAAATTGCTGAGCGGTCGGGTTAGAACGGATAAAAGGAAGTACTTCTTCACCCAAAGAGTGATTAACACATGGAATTCACTGCCACAGGAAGTGGTGGCGGCTACAAGCATGGACGGCTTCAAAAGGGAATTAGATAGCCATATGGAGCAGAGGTCCATCAGTGGCTATTAGCCACAAGGTATAGCTAGGGGCTCTGGGGCAAGTGATGCTCTGTCTTCTTGGTGCTTGGGGGGGGTCAACAGTGGGAGGGCTTCTAATGTCCTGGCCCCACTGCTGGACCTCCTGATGGCACCTGGTATTTCTGGCCACTGTGTGACACAGAATGTTGGACTGGATGGGGCTTTGGCCTGATCCATCATTGGCGTCTCTTATGTTCTTATGTTACCTGAGGGACCGCCTCTCCCCATATGTGCCCCGGAGAGCCTTGCACTCTGCCAATCAAGATCTTCTGGTTGTCCCCGGCCCAAGGGAAGTCCGCTTAACCTCAACCAGGGCCAGAGTTTTTTCTGCCTTGGCCCTGACCTGGTGGAACATGCTCCTGTTTGAGATCAGGGCCCTGCAGGACTTATTACCATTGGGCCTGTAAAATGGAGCTGTTCCACCAGGCCTTTGGCTGAGGTGGCGGGCGTCCAATAAAAGCCTGGCCTTCTCTGCTGAAATTCACTACCTCTACGCAGTCCAGATTAAGAAGATCTTTAGACACCCAATGGCACCATCTTGGAAACTCTGCACATAGACAAATAGTGCCACCTGTTTAAATTTATGTTTTTTTCCATTGTTTTCAATTATTCTGTGATACTGTATTAGATAGATAGATAGATAGATAGATGAGAGAGAGAGAGAGAGAGAGAGAGAGAGAGAGAGAGACTGTGTTGCCCATGCCAGGTTTAGGAGCAGTGATAAACATCTTTTCAAATGTCAAAGTTGAAGACGAATATTTTTGGTAATGGACAGAATGTACTGCAGTTACCCTGCAGTTTGGCTATGAGACAATAGTTAATAGCCCAAATTGTCTACAAGAGATAAGCCACAAATGAAAGAGCTCCAGAGCATCTCCAGAGACTGTCCCTTTTCAGTAACTGAGAATGCTATTTGCTGTTGCCAATGTTTTTTTTGTGATTAATTTTAAGGAAAACAAATAGTTTCAGCTTTTCCCATGATCTTAGTGTCATGAGAATGTGAAAGTTATGGACTTATAATGGATGCAAGAACATATTCAAAATAGTGGAGTCATTGCTAAAATAAAGATTCAGCAAGTCTTGCTGTTTGTCCTGTTTTTGGTTTATGATGGACCCCTTCCACTTCCCTCAACCCAGAGGCTAGATTTTCCCTCAGTTTCTCTGACCCTTCCCTGACTGAGCAGCCCTGGTAACATGTTTTCTTCTCCTCTGAAGAAACCTTGGCTGTCCCCCTCCTCCTCGTCAGAAAGATATATTTTGGCTATTTGCTCAGCCGATGAACCTGAGGGAAGGGATAGGATTGCCCTTTAATTTAAACGCTTGAAAATGGCACTTGAGATGCTTTAACATTCACAAATAACAAAAGGTTTTATTTAACATCAAAGGGAAAGGTCAGGTGAAATCTGAGGCTGAAATTACTGAGGTAAAACTAGTACAAGAACAGACTTTTGATTTTATATATCAGGCTAATGAGAGGTTCTTAATTTATTCACAGTTACTTAGATCTTTATATTGAGAGGCTTTTGTTCCAATGTTTTTCCAAACACTCCAGTTCACTTTATTTGAGTAATCGCTGACTCTTTTGGTGCCCAGAAGGCTGTTACCCTCTTCCTAATTCCAAAACCCCTTCTCTTGGAAGACTAATACTCTTCTTGAATTGTTCACTGACTTTTTAAGGTCTCTACAGGCAGTTCCTAATCACACCAGACCAGGGAAGTCTGTACTCCTCAGAGATAACTCTCCCTGCTTGACTGGGTAGGGAATCTTCTGTCTCTAAAAGATCTATCCCCTTTCTTTTGGCTTGAATGGGAGTCTTCTCTACTACCCAAACAGTTCTCTGTGTTCAAACTGCTCTCAACTACTGCTGAATCCAGACTGCATTCAGTCAAGGTTGCAATCTGACTCTGTCAGCACTAAACCCTTTTTCTGTCTGCGTTATTCACAGATGATCTCAGTACAGGTCTCTTCTCAGTCAGGGCAAGCATCTGACTGACTCTGCTTAGTAACCAGCTATCACAAGACTTTCTTTACTCAGCTGATGCTAACCAATCAGATTGCCTGGAACAGCCTGTCAGTGTCACTCAAGGCTCTCTGGCTCTTAAGAATTAACCCTGTTGTTCGTACAGCATTTCTAAGCTTTTATAAAGTGCAGTCTGCCACACTCTGTCCATTTTGTGGCTGGCACTGCCTCCTGTGGCAGCTATTTTGGGGCCGTGGCCACTTCGCTGTGGCCACCTCACTGTGTTAGAATTCCAAAGATGCCTGTAGGGTCAATAAGGTTGGAGAGGGGGCTTATGACCCAGCAAGTCGGGCTCTGCATCTTACCTGATGGTCCAAACCCAGGGGTTGACCACTGGCTTGAAGTGTTGGACTAGGACTGGAGAAACCAGAAGGTAGATCCCAGCACAACCACGATGCTTCCTGGGTGACCTTGTCCTAACCTACCTCACTAAGTTGTTGTGAGAATAAAAGGGGTGTATGGACTTAGGGTTACCAACTGGTCTGGAGAAAAATGTCCTGTCCCTTTAATATGGGTTTACTGTGCGCAGAAATGGAGAGTTGAAGCTTTTCATGGCACTGAGGTAAATCACATCACCTGGTAAATAATGTCCCATTTAACCTCTACTTCTCTCTAGGCCAGTTGACAACACTGTATAGACCACTTATGGCTTCCTGAACTCTTTGGAGGAAGGGTGGGATAGAAACTTTCTATCTATCAATGGGGGGGGGGGGATTGTGATGTATTCACCGGGTAGGCAAACAAAAGCGTAGGCCCCTTTGTTATATAAAACAAAAGGTCTGTGTTCATAATATTATAATTATTGTGTGGAATTTTAAAAAAAAATCACAACAGATGTTCTTAAAATGCAATCTGTTGGGGTTTTTTTCCAGTTTAACCTTGGAGGTATCCAAGCATAATCCTCTGGATCATACTAAATGTTATCAACCCCCTCCCAAAAGTATTCTTTCCCCCCCCTCCACTGAAATGACAGCCCCATATGGCTGAGCTGGTAATCAATGATAGCACATGTTTTAAAAATCCAGTCACTGATCCCCCCCCCCGTTTTTTTTAAAGATAACATCACATCATCTCTGAACTAAGCAAACATTGTTTACCATTTTAAAGAAAAGAAAAGTCCTTAAGAGTCCAAGGATTTTTAAAGCAATTTTGACCTTGGCAGCAAAGTACACTTTATGATTCCACATGACTCAAGCTATGCTCCATCAGTTTCTCTGATGCATTTATAAACAAGCCGACTCTTTCCACATAGTTCCTTCCCACTCACACCCGGTTTCCTGGCTTTTAACTCTTACAGACTCCACTTTGGTCAAGAGGACTTACAAGGGGAGAACCAGTTTGGTGTAGTGGTTAAGTGGGTGGACTCTAATCTGGGAGAACCGAGTTTGATTCCCCACTCCTCCATTTGCAGCTGCTTGATAACCTTGGGCAAGCCATAGTCCTGACAAGAGCTGTCCTTGAAAGAGCAGTTTCTGTCAAGAGCTCTCTCAGCCCCACCTACCTCACAGGGTGTCTGTTGTGGGGAGGGGAAGGGAAAGGAGTTTGTAAGCCCCTCTGAGACTCCAAGTGAAGAGCGGGGTATACATCCCATCTCTTCTTCTTCTTCTTCTCTTCTCCCTCGTAAGTGTACATATGATGGCAGCCCCGACCCATGCTATCTTTTCACTGCCCTCTTCCTCTTCTTCTTTCTCTTCTTCTTCTCCCCCGTAAGTGTACATATGATGGCAGCCCCGACCCATGCTATCTCTTCACTGCCTTCTCAGATTACTCAATTTCACTTGCTTGGGGTCTCATCTCAACTGGGTTGCTCTCTGTGCCCTGTGGCTGCTTTGGACGGGTAGTAGCCCAGTTTAACAAGATGCCCTGCAAGTGCAAAATTCCCCCCCAAGTGCATTTGCTGTGGGGCATCGTGCCCAGATTAGGCCTCAGAGACACGCCTTTCAAAGAGAAACCGCTAGTAAATTATACAAAGGGACACAGGGCCCAGATTAATGACTGCTGTGATGGAGAATTCCGAGATATCCGATGGAAGGAAGCTGATGAATGGTGTGGCGATAAGGTCAATACAGTGTAGTTAAAACTCCCAGGCAGGTACGAAGGACTATAAAAAAGGTTGGCTGATCACTCTCCTAAAACATCAAGATGAGTAGATGGCGAGAATTTTATTTCCTGAGTAATGCTCCATCCACTGCTGCACAAGAGAATCAATCATACTATTTTTTTGTTTTTCACAGAAACTCTAATATAGTTGCGTTCTTGTCTGCAGCAATGCTCCCTCTAAGCTGTGGAGTCTTGTGAGCAAAAATTCTACTTTGTGAGCTGCTGGCATTCAAGTTGTGAGTGAGCAATTTGGCTGCTGCATAAATTAGTTTGCTCTGGAGCCATCCTTCCTGATCTAAGACAAAATTGTGTGAGCCAGAGGCTGAAATACTGTGAGCTAGCTCACACTAACTCAGCTTAGGGGGAACACTGGCCTGCAGAGGACATTTCCCAGTTTACGGGTATTTGAAAAGCAGGCGGACAATCTGGATGAGATGAACCTTGTTAGATCGCCGCTAACAAACATCCGGAGAGTGATTTCAACAAAGTGAACAGCTTTATTGTAGGTACGAACAAGCGCCTGTAATAAGTCATAACCAGAACAAATTTACATTGGGAGCTAGGCTTCTTTTAAACGTTCCCGGGCTAACGTCGCCACGCCTACTTACAAATAACAACCAATGAGGTTGTGCCGATAAAGTCCAATGAGCATTCTTCCCTCGCAGGGAACTAGTCCCGTTCTGATTGGTCGCTGTTGTGGAGTGACCAATGGTAAGTTAGCTCGGAGGAGCCTTCCTTGTCTCGAGTTTAACATTGAGAGTGAATGTGGCCATTCACCATAAGTCTTTTCCGAAGACACCACAAACCTTAACACTAAGTAAAGTACAGCATCAGCCCAACCGGGTCCCCTGGTGTAATGAGATGCTATCAGAGCATCCCATCCCAGTCTCTGCTAGGGTTGCCAATCTCCAGGTGGGGGCTGGAGACCTCCCGGAATCACAACAGATCTCCAGATCACAGAGAGCAGCCCCCCTGGAGCAAACAGCTGCCATGGAAGGCAGACTCTATGATTATTATACTCTGCTGAGGTCCCTTCCCTCCTCTAATCCTGCCCTCCCCAGGCTCCACCCCCAAATCTCCAGGAATTTCTCATCCCGGAGCTTGCAACCTTGTCCTGATTTCATACATCAGCCCCACATTTGACGCCCTGAACTCCTGACTCCTCTAAAGATAATTAAGGTCTTGATGATGCTAAGAACAGGTGGGTGTGAAAACCTTCATATGTTATCTCCTACTTAGAGACTTGAAGATGTGGCTCAGTGCTAGAGCATCTGCTTGGCATGCGGAAGGTCCCAGGTTCAATCCCCGGCATCTCCAGTTGGAAGGCTCAGGTAGGAGATGATGTGGAAAGACCTCTTATCTGAGAGCCTGGAGAACTGCTGTCAGTCTGAGTAGACAAACAGTGACCTGGATGTACTGATGGTCTGATTCGGTATATGGCAGCTTCAAGTATTCAGGGCTTTTGGGAGGGGCCATGGCTCAGAGACAGAGCACCCACTTGGCATGCAGAAGGTCCCAGGTTCAATCCCTGTTAAATACTGGGTTCTAGATGAATTTCAGTGATCAGCTCTAGTTTATTAAGTGATTTCAGCAAACTACGCAGCTGGAGCCCTGCTTATAAGCATGCAGACACCCAACACACCCCCACTCCCAGTGATAGGCTATTTACATCCCCTTGCTTATCTATTGGTTAGTTCATGGATCCAGGCGAGCTATTGTTCTAGAGAAGTACGCTCAGCCCATTCTAGCTCAGGAAGGATGACTCCAGAGCAAACTAATTTATGCAGTAGCCAAATCGCTGGCTCACAACTTGAACGCCAGTCGCTCACCAAGTAGAATTTTTGCTCACAAGAGTCCACAGTTTAGAGGGAGCATTGCTTATAGGTTATATTTTGTCTGAAGGGAAGTGTACATTGGACTCAGGTGGTGTTTGAACTGCTACAGATTAAACAATGGGACAGCCAACCATGATCTAAGACAGGG
>NW_015168707.1:32162-40270 GCF_001447785.1 Gekko japonicus
TGTTGTGTCCGCTGACCGCCACCGGAGGCCAGCGCACACTCCTGAGCTTCAGTCCGGCACAACAATGGGACTAGGATTCTAGTCCCTCCACTGGGGGGAACCAATGGGACCTTGGCGGGAGATTCAAACCCTCCAATGGGACCAGGGGAAGCCCCTGGACTGTGTATATAGTTGGCCTGCCGGCCGTTAGTCTTTAGTCTTGTTGTGTACCAGTAAAGCCATGCTGATCACCACATCAGTTTCCGTGCTTTCTTTACGCGTCTAACCCACTACACTTCAGAAAGAAAGAAAGTTGGAGAGAAGGAAGGAAGGAGATGGGGGAGGGAGAGGTGGAAAGAAAGCAAGGAGAAGGGAAGACGGACTGGGGAGGCATGCCTCCCCTTCTCTTCCCCAGCCGCCCTGCTGGGAGCCGCACAATATGTGCGAAAGGAGCTGCATGCGGCTCCCAAGCCGCAGTTTGGCCACCCCTGATCTAAGACTTGGTGGAAGTTGTGCAGAACTCCATCAAGAACAAAATACAGGCAAAATGGAATCTGGGTTGCAATGCTCCCTCTAAGCTGTGGAGTCTTGTGAGCAAAAATTCTACTTTGTGACTCACTGGCATTAAAGTTGTGAGCGAGTGATTTGGCTACTGCATACATTAGTTTGCTCTGGAGCCCTCCTTCCTGAGCTGAGACAAAAATGTGTGAGCCAGAGGCTAAAAAACTGTGAGCTAGCTCACACTAACTCAGCTTAGAGGGAACACTGGTTGCAACCTTAGCTAAGACTCACTTAGGAGTAAGACCGGTTTAATGGAGTAGGGCTGACTTCCAAGTAAACATTAGCCACATAGCCAGTTTTGGAACATGCAGAATGTTAGGATTTTCTGCTCAGTGCATATGCATACACACAGCACAACGTATGTCTGCACGAATGTCAGAAATGCTCATGTACATCCAGGTGGCATACTAGTTCTTGACACACATGGCTTTCTGCGTGGGAATCTCCTGAAGAAGCTGCTCAAAGCCAGGGCTGGCTTTCTGGCCAACCCATGCAAGCAATGGCTTAGGGCAGCCCCGTGACTGACTGATTTCTTGGCTTGCCCGTTCTGGGTTGGGGAATACTTGGGATATTTGGGGGCGGAGCCTGAAGAGGGCAGGGCTTGGGGAGGGGAGGGACCTCAGCAGGGTACGATGCCACAGAGTCCACCCTCCCAAACAGCCATTTTCTCCAGGGGAGCTGATCTCTGTTGCCTACAGGTCAGATGTAATCCCAGGAGATCTCCAGACCCCACCTGGAGGCTGGAAACCCAATTCCCCTCCCCAAATACTGTCCTCCTGGGGCTGCTGGCTCTGGGGAGGGAAATACCTGGAGATTTTGGGGGTGGGTGAGGTTTAGAAGAAGAGAAGAGATTGGATTTATACCCCGCCCTTCACTACCTGAAGAAGTCTCAGAGCTGCTTACAATCTCCTTTCCTTTCCCCTTCCCACAACAGACACCTTGTGAGGTAGGTGGGGCTGAGAGAGAGCACTGCTGACAACTACTCATGAGAGAACAGCCCTGGAATAACTTGTAACTGACCCAAGGTCACACCAGCAGCTGCGTGTGGAGGAGTGGGGAATCAAACCTGGTTCTCCACGCTCCTAACCACTACACCAAGCTGGAGGGGAGGGACCTCAGCAGGGCATAATGCCATCGAGTCCACCCTCCCAAGCAGCCATTTCCTCCAGAGGAACTGAACTTTATTGTCTGGAAATCAGTCGTAATAGTGGGAGATCTCCAGGCCCCACCTGGAGGCTGGCAACTCTGTGCCCTCCCCAGGCTCCACCTCCAAATATCCAGGAATTTCCCTTCTCCTTGGTCTCACATCCAATCAGACACTTCCAAGAATAGTCCTCCTTTGCTGAAGAACCATAGAGGGCCGTGGCGGCAAGGAAGTTGTCACTGTATTATACCAACTGCATCTGCCCAACAGCAAGGGAATGGCGCACACGGGCCAGGCAAGAACGTATAAAAACAGCATAGCGACAAGAAATAGGTTGTCAAATCCCCTCCATCCCCCCCCCATCCTTCAAGAGAATCAGGTTAGTTGAAAGAGAATTTTTCATTAGGCAGTGTCTGGGTTCTTGCTGAACTGCTAAGCCAGCGACGCAGTCATAAAACGGGAGGAGTTAATTGAAAACGGTTCTCCTCATGTGAAGAAAGCAGCGCTGGGGGAGCCGGGCCTCTTTCCCCGGTGATTTGATTGGGCTTCTGTCACATCTAATATACATTATGGTCTTGCTACTCGCTTTCCCTTTTCTCCCACAATCAGGGGAAGGCACTCTATTGTTCTCGATTTGTTTTTAATCGTTGCAGTCGTCAAGCGGGCGATAACTTTACAGCTCCATCTATCAAGAGGTTGTTTTTTTTTTAATAGAAATTACAAAGCTGCGAGGAAGAAGAGAAAACATTTGGAGAAAAAGCAGTTCTAGGCATTAGCTGGCACATTCTTATGCAAGTCTCCCCTCTGCTGCGGAAGCTCGCTGGGTGACCTTGGGCTGATCACACGCTCTCGGTCTAACCTATCTCACAGGGGGGTTGTCGAAATGAAATGGGGTAGGAAGGGGTGGAAATACCCCCTTTCTCAGCCTTAGAACTCCGTTGCTTCTTCGACCTTCCTCCCCCTCTGTGTCCAGAGGAACCTCACTCACATTTAAAGAATGGCTGCTGCAAAGGGGCGTTAGTCCAGTCCCGTAGTGGACTCCAGTTTTGAAAGGAATGTGTGGAAACAGAACAAAAACAGTGGCTGAGAGATCTTTGCATGCAGCGGCACACGAAAAAGATTCCCGTGCGCGTTACCACGGATTGTGGTCAACAAGAACAAATCCCCCGTTGTGGAATGGAGAGGGAGCTGTGCATTGTGTTCCGTGCAGCAGGTGACTGGTACAGTCAGAGCTACCTGTACCAAACATTTGATAAGGCGGTGGTTTTCCAGTGGTGGGGAATCCTGAGATGACTTATTAGAAGTCTTGCCAGGGGCTCCATTGGGAGATCAGTATTAGTGGACCGTCGTTGCGGAAAAACAACTTCCTTTGCCACACGCAGCTATCAGAGAGAGCAGTTCTTTCAAGGAGACACGGCAATCCAATGGGCTTGACCTATGCCCTCCGAGAACAGAGTGTGCCTCATGACCCACAATCCTTTGCAATGCGCAGTGGTCTGTCAGGCGACAAATGGAAGCCCGGAAGTGGCAGGAGGGAACGATGCACATCCAGCCTCCAGCAGGCATTTTGCACCAAATGAGAGCTCCAATTTCACCTTTCAGGCCTTACCTTGCCAACTGCTGGTCCCAGTCATGCCTATAGTTGCCAACCTCCAGTCTGGAATGACAACTGGTCTCCAGACTACAGCAGGGCCATAAGAACATAAGAGAAGCCATGTTGGATCAGGCCAGTGGTCCATCCAGTCCAGCAGTCTGTGTCACACAGTGGCCAAACCCCAGGTATCAGGAAGTCCACCAGCAGGGCCAGAACTCCAGAAGCCCTCCCACTGTTGCCCCCCAAGCACCAAGAATACAGAGCATCACTGCCCCAAACACGGTGTTTCCTCTATACCTTCTGGCTAGTAGCCACTGATGGACCTCCATATATTTATGTAATCCAAACTTGGAGTTGTTTTGTTTTTTCATAAGATCATGCTGGATCAGGTCAAGCACCCACCTCATCCAGCAACGGGGACCCTCATTCTCCTCTCCTCCATGTTATTCTCACAACAGCCCTGTAAGGTAGGCTAGGCTGAGTGTGTGTAACTGGCCCAAGGTCACCCTTTGAGTTTCATCGCAAAGGTTGGGATCTGAACCCAGACCCACATGGTCTGACTCTCTAAACACTGCACTGCATTGGTTCTCTTGAGCCTGCAGTGTTTAGAGTGTCAGACCAGGTGCGTCTGGGTTCAGATCCCACATCCAGAGAAAGTGATGGGTGGATCCTGCACTCATGAAAGTCTGGATGTGGCACAACCTCATAATACCCTTCCCACTCTATACATTCAAATCGCATGAATCGTGAAAACAAAACTGCTATTTCTGAAGTCAGCACCCATCAAGGGCTGTTTTCCCTGCATGCTTGGGATTTTGAAAGGAATCATGGGTTATTTAGGGTTGCCAGGCTCCAGGTGGCACTCATAAGAACATAAGAGACGCCAGTGCTGGATCAGGCCAGTGGCCCATCCAGTCCAACACTCTGTGTCACACAGTGGCCAAAAATACCAGATGCCAACAGGAGGTCCACCCGTGGGGCCAGGACACTAGAAGCCCTCCCACTGTCCCCCACACCACCCCAAGGACCAAGAATACAGAGCATCACTTGCCCCAGACTGAGAGTTCCTGTCTATGTTGTTGTTGTTCAGTCGCACATTCGAGTCTGACTCTTCGCGACCCCATGGACCACATCACACCAGGCCCTCCTGTCTTCTGTCGTGCTCCGGAGTTTTCTTAATTTCATGTTCGTTGCCTCGATAACACTGTCTAACCATCTCATCCTTTGCCTCCCCCTTCTTCTTTGACCTTCAATCTTTCCCAGCATCAGGGTCTTCTCCAGTGAGTGCTGTCTATACTTTGTGGCTAATAGCCACTGATGGACCTCTGCTCCATATGTTTATCCAATTCCCTCTTGAAGCCGTCCATGCTTGTAGCCGCCACCACCTCCTGTGGCAGTGAATTCCATGTGTTAATCACTCTTTGCGTGAAGAACTTCCTTTTATCTGTTCTAACCTGACTACTCAGCAATTTCATGGAGTGCCATCACTCAGCCATCTCCCAGAATTTCAATGGAGCCTATTTAGTTTACACCAGAAACAAAATATTGAGCAGAGGGAGAAGGAGGCTTCCCTTCATGTAGGTACAGAGGACGAAGCAAGAGGAAAACACAGTCTTTGGGATGCCATCCTCCAGGTGGGACCTGGGGATCTCCCGGAGTTACAGCTCATCTCCAGACTACAGAGATCAGCTCACCTGGAGAAAAGGGCTGCGTTGGAGGGTGGACTGCATGGCGTTATTTGTTGTTGTTCAGTCGCACAGTCGAGTCTGACTCTTCGCGACCCCATGGATCATCTCCTGCCAGGCCCTCCTGTCTTCCGCCGTCCTCTGAAGTTTGCTCAACTTCATGTTCGTTGCATCTATGACACTGTCTAACCATCTCATCCTTTGCCGACCCCGTCTTCTTTGACCTTCAATCTTTCCCAGCATCAGGGTCTTCTCCATGGCGTTATACCCTCCGTTTTAGCCTCACAACAGCCCTGTAAGGTAGGCTAGGCCGAGTGTGTGTGACTGGATCCGCGGGAACCCCCGGCGCCGCGGCGGAGGCAGAGGCGGGCACTCGGGAAGCCAGAGCGGCTCGCGGTCGCCGCCGCCGCTGCACTTTGTTAACACGGCGCGGGCGGCGGCGGCGGCGCTGCTTCCTCGCCCTCCTTTGCCGTGGGCTGCTGGGTCCTGCGCGGGTCGGGCGGCGCGCCGAGGCCGGGGCTGGCGGGACCTCTCGGGGCTCGGTTTTCTCCTCTGCCGGGGCAAGGCGGGAAAGAGGAAGAAGAGGCCGGCGAAGGTAAGAGCCGCACAAAGGCAGCCTGGCAAGGGGGCGGGAGGGATCGCCGCCGCCGCCGCCGCCGCTCCCGCGTGCACACGACCCCGTTCTCGATCGGCGGCCTCGGTTGTGGCGAGAAGGGGAAGGCGACGCGTGTCTAGCAACCCCACGCCCTTCGCGGTCGGGGGAAATCCGCCTGGCTCTGCGTTTGGGAGCCCGGCTTCTACTGACTGAAAAATCTGCCCCACTCCCGTTTTTGTGACCAAATGTTAGACGACGCGTGTGTTGGGTGAAGAAACGAGTACCCGAATGTAACGTGTGAAACGGGGCGCAGTGGCTGGCGGGGATAACTTGAGTGGGAATTTATGGAGAGAGGGGGACATGCTTCTCTGTGTGCCACCCCCTCACCTGTCGAACACCAATGCGTCTCTAGGTGTGCTGCTCTCTGTCCCCCCCCCCCTTTCCTCCCTGTCCCCTGAGCGCTTGGCGACCACACCTGTTCTCTAGCTTGTCCACGGGGCTTCTCTCGGCTCGGAAAGGCTCGCTTTTTCTACAGCCAGGTGTAAGTGTGCGTGTAGTGTGTACGCCCCCCCCCCATGTCTTAAAGTGTATTTTTTAAAAAACGCTGCTCGGTTATCTACCTAAGAGTAAAGAATGCCTCGTGCTAACCTGTGTTTTCTCTCTGTTACTATGCTACGCACACCCCTTCCCCTTTCAGTCCCTGGCATGTCTTCTGGGTTTGTTTAGGAATCACAAGACTAGCAGCTCCCCCATTCAGAGCCTCACCCAAGATGGTAGCCTTGGGATTTCTCTTTTCTCCTACAGTTCCTCCCAATCTTACAGGTGAAATGTGTTTCTTCCAATTTGCACCTGGGGGGTGTGGGTGCCTGCTGCGAATACAAAGAGATGTTGTATACTTGGGACTAATCCAGGTGATAAAAGTGTGCAGGTAGAGTTAGTTGCCCCCCAAAAAAAATGTTGGACCCCATTGCAGTGTTTCATCTGTTTGTTTGCTGAGCTATTGCTGTGTGTGTGTGTGAAGTACCATCGTATTGCAGCTTACTTATGATGACCCCTGTAGGGGTTCCAATGCAAGAGATGAACAGAGGTTCATTGCCTGCCTCCGAGCTGCAGTTCCACCCCTGATAATACTGGCAAAAGCATTATGTCCCTTTCAGCCTCCCTTTTCTGTTGTTTCTCATTTCCCCCCCCCCTCACCTTTTGCACCGATTCTCTGCCCCTCCCTTGTCTAGTTTTACTCATGGACTCAAAGCTGGTCACTTGGCCAAGGTTTCAGCCATTGGAGCAGATACTCTGGTTTTTGTGGTGGACACAGCTGAGGTGTAGCAATTGAAGCCGCTCAGGGGAAAACCCACAAGAGCATTTCTGTGGCAGGCTGGATTAGATAAGGTTAGCTGGTTGCTTTTAGGGTGTGAGGAATTCTGGAGACGAGCATATAACTAGATGCCTATTGGTAAATATGCCGTGGGGCGTCAATTTTCTTCCCATGTTAATTCATTCTGTTGGTTTCTCCCCGTTCAGTAGATCAACAGATAATGTCTTCGGCCTTGGCTATATTTACATGTGTGACCAGCAGTGAGCGTGGATGTTAATTAATTGACTTGCACATGAGACCCAGGGTTCATTAGGGAGATACATCAGACGGCGGGAGCATGTGAAATACTTCAAATCCTAACAAGTAATTTTCAGTGGGGTGTGGGTGTCTAGCTTCTAGCAGCTCGGTATTGGCTTTGAGGCCAATGTTTTGGAGATTGTGGGAGTCTTCTCTCACTATTACCTGAGACAGGTGAGACGTAGGTGTTCTGTGGGAGCTTCCATCTGCATCCAGGCTCTTCTCTGGTCGCCACTTATCTTGAGAAGAGCAGTTCTGGTGGTGAGTATTTTTGCTGCACCACTGTTGGTTCAGCTGCTGTCTTGGGGGTTAGCAAGAGCCAGACTACATTCAGAGGAAGAGGTCAGCAGAGAGCCAATATAAGAAAGCCCATTTGCATACCTCAGAATACACCTTACTGATAATTGACATGTAGATCTATAAAGTTTCCACAGCCCAAATGCTGGTAGTTGTAAGTTCTTTATTAGTTAGTGGCGCGCATGAGGTTTCACAATAAGTAATAATATACAAGGCACACCTTACACAGCTATTTTCATGGAATGGTATAAATCTGCATAGTTTGTGTTTGGGATTATTAAGAACATAAACCCTGCTGGATCAGACCAGTGGTCCCTCTATTCCAGCATCCTGTCTCACACAGTGGCCAACTAGTTCCTCTGGAGGGCCAGCAACAGGGCATAGAGGCCGAGGCCTTCCCCTGATGTTGCCTTCCAGCTCTGGGATTCAGAGGATTAGTGCCTCTGAACGTGGAGGTTCCCCTCAGTTACCAAGGCTAGTAGCCCCTGGCAGACCTCCATGAATCTGTCTATTCTCCTTTTAACACCATCTATGCCTGTGGCCATCATGATGTCCTCTGGCAGCAAATTCCACAGTTTAATCACCCCATGCATAATTTTATAAACCTCTATTATGATGCACCTCCTTAATCTCCCCCCCCC
>NW_015168707.1:41162-55613 GCF_001447785.1 Gekko japonicus
TAGTGTTGGGGCAAACGGCGGCTGTGCCGCGAGGCAGCTCTAGTGCGAAATCGCCCGAGTCAAGGCAGTTTAAGTGCAGGGCAAAGCAGCATCCAAATAACCCGGGACAACAGCAGGCTGAAACCGGGCTGACCTCTGAAGGGAGGGGATGTAATGCAGAATGGGGGGAAACCCTGGAATAAAAAGGTTGAACTCGATTTTAGTGCAGAATGGGGGGGAGGGGGGGAACGGACCTGGATTAAAAAGAAGGTTGAATTTGTTTTTAGCTCAGAATCGCTTGGAGGACACCGTGGTGAACATGGATTCAAAGGAGAGTGCAGGAAGGGCAGCTCTACCCATCTCCCTTTCTGTAAAGCATCTCCAAGAAGCTCCTGAGTCCCCCTACAAATCTTTGCTTTTCGTTCCTTGCACTGACCGGTTGTTCGAGCATCCCACGAGCCGTCCCTTGAAGGTGTTCTCTTTTCAAGAGCCACATTCGCCTCTGCAGTACATCACATTCACCTCGGAAGTCACGGTTTGCTTTCCCCTAGGGCTGCCTTCTCTCTCTTTCTCTTTGCTTTAGCTGAGATTGAAGATGAGCTCTGTGGATCCCCAGAGCTTGCCTCCAAGGGCTCAGCAGCATGTTCATGCGCCCCTGTCCCTTCTCGCAAAGGAAGGTTGGGAAACATGCGGCAGCTAGAACTGGGGCACTCGTGACCCCCGGGAGCCACAGAGGGGAGCGGCCCGTGGTGATGGGAAGGAGGAGCGGCGGGATTTCAGCGTCTTTCAGGTGCGCAGTCATGCTGGCCTCTGCCTTGTGTGTCTTCTTGGCCTGGGCTTTTTTTGAGACTAACTCTGAATGTAGTTCACTGTGCGGGACACAGACTAGATGGGGTACCACAGTGGAGCCATATGTGGCTTCTTGGAAGTCGAGGGGGGTATAAATAGAGCAGCAAAGTGCTTGTGTGTGGTCCATCGCGTCTGGAAATGCTGTTGCTTCTGGTATGGAGAGGCTTCAGAAGTTCAAAGATCAAAGCTCGCCCCCATGCAATAATGCTCTGTGTATGTGTGTGTGTGTGTGTGTGAAGTGCTGTGAAGTCGCTTCTGAATGATGGCCACCTTATTAATGAATGACCTCCAAAACATCCTGCCATTTAACAGCCTTGCTCACATCATGCAAAGGGAGGGCCTTTGTGGCTGCCTTGCCTGAGCCAATTCATCTCAGCGTTGGGTCTTCCTTCCTCTGCCCTGCTGTCTTCAACTTTTCCTCGCATGACAGTCTTTTCCAGTGCCTCCTGTCTTCTCAGGATGTGACCAAGGTATACCAGCCTAAGTTTGGTCGTTTCAGCTTCTAAGGAGAGTTCAGGCTTGATTTGATAGGGAAACCGCTTATTTTTCTTTTCGGCAGTCCATGGTATTTGTAAAACCCTCCTCCGACATCACGTCAGTGTTCTTCATTAGCCAACTGTCACACCCATACATAAAAATGGGGGATACTGTGGCATGGATGATCTTGGTCTCCAGAGACACATCCTGACCAGTGTTCCCTCTAAGCTGAGTTAGTGTGAGCTAGCTCAGTTTTTTAGCCTCCAGCTCACACATTTTTGTCTCGACTCAGGAAGGGGGGCTCCGGGGCAAGCTAGTTTATGCAGGAGCCGAATCACTCGCTCGCAACTTTAATGCCAGCAGCTCACAAAGCAGAATGTTTGCCCACAGGACTCCACAGCTTAGAGGGAGCATTGGTCCTTACCCTTAAGAATCTTTCCTACCACCTTCATGGCTGTCATTTCCAGTCTTAGTCTCCTTCTGGTTTCTTGTTCGCCGTCTCCGTTTTTGGTCGATGATGGAACCAAGCCTGGAAATGTTGTTACTTCTGGTACGGAGAGGCGATAGAAGTTGAAGGAATCTCAGAGCTCCCCCTGTGCACTAGGATACTTTACATTTATGTAGCCCTCCGCGCTCTTTCCGCCCATTACGTCATGCTTACAGGAACGAGTGGGTGGCATTTTTTATCTCCGTATTGCAGATCGATGGATGGAGGTTGTAAAGGAGAAAGGGGCTGATGGTCAGAGGCAATCCAGGCAGTTTGTGGCTAGCCTGAGGTTTGAATTGGGGACTGCAAGTCCATAGCTTACTCTCCCAACTGCTGCTGTGCTGCTTCTTGTCCGCAGTGGGAGAGCCAGTTTGGTGTAGTGGTTAGGAGCACGGACTCTAATCTGGGAGAACCGGGTTTGGTTCCCCACTCCTTCACATGCAGCTGCTGGCGTGACCTTGGGTCAGTCATAAGTTCTCTCAGAGCTGTTCTCTCAAGGGCAGTCCTCAAGAGAGCTCTCTCAGCCCCACCTGTCTGTTGTGGGGAGGGGAAGGGAAAGGAGTTTGTAAGCCGCTCTGAGACTCCTTCGGGTAGTGAAGGGCAGGGTATAAATTCAATCTCTTCTTGGTCAAATCATTAATGTGACAAGGACAGTCTTGACTGGCTGTGGCTCTCCAGATTCTTAGGTGTAAGGTCTTTCATATCACTCAATACCTTTAACTGGAGATGCTGGGAATTGAACCTGAGACCTGCATGCAAGACAAATGCTCTGCCACTGAGCCACAGCCCCTTCACTAATGAAGAAGAGATTGGTTTTATACCACACCCTCCACTGAAGGAGTCTCAGAGCGGCTTACCATCTCCTTTCCCTTTCTCTCCCCACAACAGACACCCTGTGAGGTAGGTGGGACTGAGAGAGTTCTGAGAGGACTGGCCTTGAGAGAACAGCTCTGGAAGAACTTATGACTGGCCCAAGGTCACACCAGCAGCTGCATGTAGAGGAGTGGGGAATCAAACCCGGTTCTCCCAGATTAGTGTCCACACGCCTAACTACTACACCAAACTTGTCTCTGCAGCCCTAGCGGGAATCCGAATTCTTGTGTGTCTCCCATTCATGGTGCCTCTCATTTGCTTTGGCTGTATGGCCCTTTTCAGAGAACCCACCTAATCCTGGCTGTGGCAGATTTTGTTCATAGCTTACGTGTGACCTATCTTCATTGTGAATTTTTCAATTTGGTTATCCCTTTAGGAATCTCATCTTTGGCTTCATCTTTATGGCTCCCCTTATTTGCCAGGTACTGCAGGAAGTGGGTTTGGGATGGCGATACCAGGTGAATAGATAAACTTCTTGGCTGAGATTCAGATTAACGCAAATGCCGATGCAGCTTTTGAAGCTTCCAGTCGTAAGTCTGGTTTATTGGATGAATATATTTGATTCGTAGGTGAGCCCCACGTGCCGATAGTACGACATGTGTCAGTGCTTCATGTGGAATCATAGCATGTGGAGGAATACCCACACCTCCTTCTAAAGGGGTAGATGAACTGTTCTGGCTCCCAGCTGTTTACGACATGTATGAAACTTGAGCATCTGGTTTGCATGTGTGTTTACAGAGCGATCGTAAGAAGAATGAGGCTTTCTTCAGCCAGCTGACATCAGGGCATTTAGAAAGGTGTGACTCCCTTGAAGGCTGCACTGTCAGGGGTTGAAGTGCAGAAGAGTCAATGACACCGGCACGGTTTGACCCGGTCAGCCTGTTTCGAGCCTAGGACAGGCGATTACGTAAAGCTGACGTTTTGAGGGGCAGTTGGAGCCAAGGGACTTTGTCCTCGAAGGACTTCTGGGTGGAGACCGTGTGTCCTGGTGTGCTCCGTGCAAACATACGTTGTGCCCCTCTGTTGGATCCTTCTCGGGAGACGTTCCATCTTCCGGCATCAACAGGGGAGGGGCAGGTTCCCCCCCACACACTGTGGCATTGTGCAAGTGAAGTAGTTTATGTTTTTCTTCAGAGAATAATTAGAGGGGGAGCAACAGAATAAACTCTTGAGCCCAGGGGTATCTTTAAGACCAACAAAGTTTAATTCTGGGTATAAGCTTTCGTGTGCATGCACACTTCAGATACATTGCAACAGGTTTCCTCAAGCCTTACATATAGGTAGAGAGAAGGTGAGGGGTTAGTCGCCAGGAAGTCCTCTGGAAAATGCAAATAACTTGGGCAGTGTATGGCTCTTCTCTTATTTTGTGCTGGGTCTTGAAGAGAGGCAGGGAAGCTCCTCTCAAAATGCCTTGTGCAAAGTGCTTGCCCAGAATCGTCTGGGAAAGACCGGTAACCCAAAGAAGGGGAGAATGGCGCAGGGCTCTTTTTGTAGCAGGAACTCATTTGCATATTAAGTGACACATCCCTAATGTAGCCAATCCTCGAAGAGCTTACAGTAGCCCCTGTAAGAAGAGCTCTGTAAGCTCTTGGAGGATTGGCTACATTAGGGGTGTGTCGCCTAATATGCAAAGGAGTTCCTGCTACAAAAAGAGCCCGAATGGTAACCAGAAGGAGAGGAGTTGGTTTTATACCCCACTCTATAAGCCTTACATATAGGTAGAGAGAAGGTGAGGGGTTAGTCGCCAGGAAGTCCTCTGGAAAATGCAAATAACTTGGGCAGTGTATGGCTCTTCTCTTATTTTGTGCTGGGTCTTGAAGAGAGGCAGGGAAGCTCCTCTCAAAATGCCTTGTGCAAAGTGCTTGCCCAGAATCGTCTGGGAAAGACCGGTAACCCAAAGAAGGGGAGAATGGCGCAGGGCTCTTTTTGTAGCAGGAACTCATTTGCATATTAAGTGACACATCCCTAATGTAGCCAATCCTCGAAGAGCTTACAGTAGCCCCTGTAAGAAGAGCTCTGTAAGCTCTTGGAGGATTGGCTACATTAGGGGTGTGTCGCCTAATATGCAAAGGAGTTCCTGCTACAAAAAGAGCCCGAATGGTAACCAGAAGGAGAGGAGTTGGTTTTATACCCCACTCTATACTACCTGAAGGAGTCTTGGAGCAGCTTACAATCTTTTCCCCCTGTCCCTCCCACATAACAGACACCTTGTGAGGTAGGTGGGGCTGAGAGAGCTCTTTCGAGAACAGCTCTGAGAGAGCTGTGACTGACCCATGGTCTCCCAACAGGCATCATGTGGAGGAGTGGGGACTCAAACCTGGTCCTCCAGATTAGACTCCCCCGCTCTTAACCACTACACCACACTGGCTCGCTAAATAAATTGTGTCTGATTTCTCAGCCGAGTCAAACATATACGGAACCCTTGGAGAAATGTAAAATATGTGCTTAAGAGCATCACTAGGGTGAGGCCTGAACGTGTCCTCCCGTCTTAGTGACTTTACTTTTTTTGGGAGAAACGTTATTTTAATCTGCACAGCCAATCAGAAGCCCTGCTGGGTAAGAGCCCCCTGTGGCCCCACCCACTTTCTGAAAATGCTTGGGTGGGCATCAGGAAAGGGGGACATGTCAAGGACCCCTTCTCCAAAACGACCCAGATCTACAGAAGAACAAAGTCTGAGTCCAGTGGCACCTTTAAGACCAACCAAGTTTTATTCAAGGTATAAGCTTTTGTGTGCACGGCACACTTCTTCAGATACGCAGTAAGCTGCATGGAATGAAACTCCATCAACCTTACCACACTAAGCCAGATCTACAGAAGTGGTTGGAAAGGGTGTAAACAAGTAGGGGACTTTGCCCACTGTTGGTGGGGTTGTATAAAAGTTAAATCATTCTGGATAGAAATTATAAAGATTATAGAAGAAGTCACTATGGTACAAATTCAATAATAATAAATACATAAAAAGGGGGGAAAATTTTAATTGTACACTGCTTTACTTATATTAGTACTATGCTTACAAAACACAATGTATTTCATGTTCACAATGTATAACATTTAATGTAAATTGTTTCAGATTACTAATGTTTGTAAGAAAGTATTGTTCATTGTTATGTAACAGTTATAGGAGGTAACGAAACTCACTGTAATATGTTTTGGTTACTATGTATAATACTGTTCAAAATAATAAAAAAACTTTAAATAAAAAAAAAAGAAGTGGTTGCTGGGAAATTAGCACAGGTTGTGTGCAGTGTTCTCTCTGAGCTGAGTTAATGTGAGCTTGCTCACAGTTTTTTTAGCCTCCAGCTCACAGGTTTTTGTCTTAGCTCCGGAAGGAGGGCTCCAGAGCAAACTAATTTTTGCAGCTGCCAAAGCGCTCGCTCACCACTTTAATGCCGGTCGCTCACAAAGTAGAATTTTTGCTCACAGGACTCCACAGCTTAGAGAAAGCATTGGTTGGGTGGCTTTTCTCCCTGTCCACTTTTGATGCGCCGTAGATGCTGCAGCCGAGTGACGCGTCTCGGTGGACGTAGCAATTGTACTCGGAAGGCCTGCCATTGCTTCTGTATCAGGTTCTGAAAGTCAGAATTCCCACATGTCCTGATAGGCAGCTGCTGGTAAAAGACCCTGAGCAGTGACTGGATATCGCTTTCAAGTGCGGCTAACAGTTCCCCCAAAACAATGGGGACTTTTGTTGTTTTTGGTTTCCGTAGCTCTTTTCTTTGACTGTTGCAGAATCTCTCCTTTCTTAACCTGCACGTGGCTGCCAGCCAAAAGGAAACCCAGCTTGGCGCTTTTGAACTCTTTCCACCAAAGGGAAGGGTCAGGTGTTCAGCTCCTGTCTGAATCCTTCTGATCAGCAAGAGACTGAATGGCTTTCCCCTTGCGCCCCTGGGTTCCCGTTTCCTAAATGTGGAAATCCTGAATGGAATAGTTTGTTCGCCTCACTCTTCTTAAAAGGGGCTCAAATCTGGTCATGAAAGCAATTTTGAATGCCTCCCCCCCCCTGGTCTTGGGATCTATTTATACAGTCAGTTGAATCAGCCAGTGGGGCTTTCAGACCATTGCAGGTAGAGGGCTAAAGTTTCAAAGTTCCTTCTTCAAACTAAACTCCATTTTCCGGCGTTTTCATCTTGAGTCATGCTTCCTTTTAATCTGAAGTCCATTATTTTGTTTCACAGTTTCCCTAATGGCACATCGTATAATCTTATTGGCAGTGCCTATATGCAAAAACAGTTGAGGGAAATTGTTGTTGTTGTTCAGTCGCACAGTTGAGTCCAACTCTTCGCGACCCCTGGCGACTCTTCGCCAGGCCTTCCTGTCTTCCGCCGTCCTCTGAAGTTTGCTCAATTTCATGTTGGTTGCATCTATGACACTGTCTAACCATCTCATTACTTGCCGTCCCCGTCTTCTTTGACCTTCAATCTTTCAAAGATTGACTTTCAATCTTGAGGGAAATGGTGTTATTTAAATGGCAAAAGGCAGAGCCAGTTTGGTGTAGTGGTTAGGAGCGCAGACTCTAATCTGGGAGAGCCGGGTTTGGTTCCTCACTCCTCCACATGCAGCTGCTGGTGTGACTTTGGGTCAGACACAAGTTCTTTCAGAGCTGTTCTTGAAAGAACAGTCCTTGAAAGAGCTCTCTCAGCCCCACCTACCTCACAGGGTGTCTGTTGTGGGGAGGGGAAGGGAAAGGAAATTGTAAGCCACTCTGAGACTCCTTCATGTAGTGAAGGGCGGGGTATAAATCCAATTTCTCCTCTTCCTCCCCCCCCTCCCCCGGATGGCTCAGGCTAGCCCGATCTCATCAGATCTCAGGAGTTAGGCAGGGTCAGCCCTGGTCATTATTTGGATGGGAGACCTCCAAGGGAGTCCAGAGTTGCTGTGCAGACACAGGCAATGCCAGAGCCCCTCTGACCATATCTTGCCTTGAAAATCCTGTAGGGTCTCCATAAATCGGCTACGACTTGACATCAACAACAGCAACAGAAAGGGGGAAAAGTTCCCATTTCCCCCACTTCTCAATGCAGGACTTTATTTGATGTGTCTGTTTTAGAACATGTCAGATTCTGCCTTTCGACTCACAAGAAGTGGCTAGCGTATAAAGTTGAAGGCAATGATAAAATCTGTTAATTTGTCACTAATAGAGGCGGCAGGAAGATCTGTTCGCTGTGTAAAAACAAGCTGGGTCAGGTGAACAAAGTTCCTTCTTGGAACGGAGCTTCAGGCCAGTAAGGCATGTGCCAAGGAAGTGTTTCCAGGGAACGGTGTTCTGTGACTGGAACATTACTACAAGGAAGACCCCTCCGCACACTTCTGGGTTGGGACGCTTAAGTTCAGAAGGTTGAGGGGAACACTTAGGAGAAGGACCTTATTTGGAGGTTTTGACCACGGAGTTGTCTTGTGCGAGGAGAAGATAGTCCTTTATATACCCTGGTCCCAAGCCATGGTGGTGGAAAGTGCCCTCAAGTCATAGCCGGTTCATGGCAGCCCCGTAGAGTTCTCAAAGCAAGAGACGTTCACAGGAGGTTTGCAGTAGCCTGCCTCTGCGTAGCAACCCTGGGCTTCCTTGTGTCAGAATCTAGGGTCAGTCCAAGCTGAATTCCAGAGTCGGAGTCACGTTCAGTCCAAAGGTCAGTTACCGAGACATCAGAGTCCAGTTCAGAACATTATACAGGGAGCAAGTCCAAGGTCATTTATGAGTGCAGGGAGGAAGAGTCTAGAGTCAAGAGCCGTTCCAAGGGTCACAGGAACAGGGCAGAGTTCAGAGCTGAGGTCACTGAGTCAAGAGGTTGGTGACTTGTTGCTTCCACAGCATATAGGCTCCCAGCCCTGGGTTTTATAGGCACTTCCCAACGAGCCCTTGGTAGCAGCCAGCTGCTTGGGAGTCCTGCTGCAACTGCTGCAGGCTGTCATCAGCAAGCAGCTGGCAACGGGCCAGGTGGTGTGCACTCTGCCTCCTTGCTTGGAGCTCCCTCCTAAGCTTCTGTCTCCGGCGCTCCAAGGGTGGAGGTGAGCCTGGTGGACTGGTCTTAATCAACTGAGTCTCACCTGCTGCATTGGTGGCTCTGGATCAGCTGTTGGTGGTGAGTCTTGGTCAGCCTGCAGCTCATCAGCCTGTTTGCTGGCTTCTGCCCTCTCAGAGCCAGCCATGCATGGCTCCCCTTCTCCTGAGGAGTACTCCTCCCCTGAGGCCTTTGTGCTGAGCTCAGGCTTACGCAACGAAACTTTGGAGGACTCCCATCCAAATATTAACCAGGGCTGACCCTGCTTAGCAGCTGAGATCTGATGAGATCATGCCAGCCTGAGCCGTCCAGATCAGGCCATAGTGTCCCCAAGCCCTAAAGCGGTTTAAAGATCAAGTCTGGCTCTTCAGGTTGAGCCTGGAAAGAGGCGGGGAGCCAACGAGTAGCTCTTAACATTGGCAAGATAAGTTCCCGTTGGGGACTCCTGATCAGCTGTCTGGCGGCCATTTTCTGAGACAGCCGAGGCGAGGATGGTGGTGGTGCATGAAGGGCTGCGGCCGGATATTCCTGCCAAAACCGGTGAAAGGTCATGGTTGCCTGTGCATCCGAGTTAATGGCTGGATCATACAACTCATCCCCAAGCCGCAAATCTGCTTCTTCCGATGGGGGTGCAACCCGGTCTGGAACAGCTTGACCTGGGAGGATGTGTTCAATCAAATTACCCACTTCCGGGTCTGGATTGAGTTTTCGTTTGTAAGCCCTCATCCCACCCATCGGTGACTCTAGACATTTGTGGAGGACATCTGCTGCTGGATCAGATGAACAGAAGTCAGTCCGGATGCCATTTGGGGATGTGCGACAATTTCCCCCTCAGACTAGGGCCTCCAGCTCTGGGATGGGAAGTCCCTGGAGACTTTGAGGGTGGGGCCTGAGGAGGGCGGGGTTTGGGGGTGGGGAGGGACTTCAGTGGGGTAGAATGCCATAGAGTCCACCTTCCAGAGGGGCCATTTTCTCCAGGGGAACAGATCTCTGTCGCCTGGAGATCAGTTGTAATAGCTGGAGATCTTCAGCTACCAGTTGGAGTTTTGCAACCCTACCTCAGACCCTGGGTGGTCTCTCCCAGTGGTTTCATGGTGATGCTGGGCATCATAGGGACCAAAATGCAGTCCTGTGGAACTCTGAAGCATAAATGCCATCAGGCAAAGCCAGAGTCCCCAGGCACCGCCTTCTGAAGCCGATCTCCCCTGTCAGAATGACCCCTGTGGCACAGCGCCATTAGAACATAAGAACATAAGAGACGCCAATGTTGGATCAAGCCAATGGACCATCCAGTCCAACACTCTGTGTCACACAGTGGCCAGAAATACCAGGTGCCATCAGGAGGTCCCCCAGTGGGGCCAGGACACTAGAAGCCCTCCCACTGTTGACCCCCCCCCCAAGCACCAAGAAGACAGAGCATCACTTGCCCCAGAGCCCCTAGCTATACCTTGTGGCTAATAGCCACTGATGGACCTCTGCTCCATATGCTTATCTAATTCCCTTTTGAAGCCCTCCATGCTTGTAGCCGCCACAAAGTGTGCTTGCGCACGGAGGCTTATACCTTGAATCAGACTTTGTTGGTTGTAAAGGTGCCTATCTAATTCCCTCTTGAAGCCGTCCATGTTTGTAGCCGCCACCACTTCCTGTGGCAGTGAATTCCATGTGTTAATCACTCTTTGGGTAAAGAAGTACTTCCTTTTATCCGTTCTAACCCGACCGCTCAGCAATTTCATGGAGTGCCCACGAGTTCTTGTATTGTGAGAAAGGGAGAAAAGTACCTCTTTCTCTACCTGCTCTTTCCCATGCATAATTTTGTAAACCTCAAGAGCCATTGGTTGCTCTTCCAGCCAATCCAGAAGGCCACAATAGCCAGCCATAATGATAATAGCTAAGATCTAGGAGAGTTATCTGAGTTTTACCCTACCTCTCTCCCCATTGGGAACCCACCAAGGTGGCTGGCATAATTCTCAATTTTTTCCTCATGTCAACCCTGTGAGGCAGATTTGGCTGAGATTGTGTGACTGGCCCAAGGTCACCCAGCCAGCTCCCATGGCCAAGTGGGGATTTGAACCTGGGTTTCCTAGATCCTAGTCTACCCTACAATGTGCTGGTTCTCTGTTGCTCTGCTCCGGTCCCTTTCTCAGCCCAGGTCATTTTTTGTAGTAACGTAGCGGTTTCAACAGCAAGCCTAGGCCATAAGCCGAAATGGAGTGGATCCGGACAGGACAGAAAGGAAACAGAACGTTTTAGGCACGGGCTGATGCGGGAATAAAAATTTGTGAGTCTCTACAGGGTCGTAAGATTCCTGTTTGTTGCATCTGGGATTTAGGATGCTATAAAGTTGTTCATAATTGATTTTAATGCAGGTCGTTGTTTTTTTGTTTATAGAGTTCCTTGATTCGTAGTTCCACTAATTGGCCGTGTTTCGATTTCTAGTGCTTGAATTAAAGTTTGTTGGGCCTGTTGTCGGAAGTTGCATCTTTCGCAGGAAGGCCGAACGGAAACGTGTTATCTTTTATTTCCTCACCTCTTGTGTTTGACTGTCAAGAATTCAAATCGTAATATAAACACCAGGGTGGATGTATGCCGTGTCCTCTTTTGGTAACTGAAGTTGAAATATCATTTACTGGTATTTTTTTCATGGTAGGCTCTTTTTGCAAACTGCTTTGATCACGGAAGACAAATTCTTGCCAAAGTTATATTGTTTCGGCGGGCCGAATCGAAGAGACCATTCCGCAAAGCCAGAAGCCTTGAGAATATGAAGACTTCTTGTTGGTGGTGGAATTCAGGATGGTGTGACTCTCTAGAGTAGAACTGTTGAGGTCTTTCTCCCCCCCCCCTTAGAAAAGAGATTTGCAACAGCTATTCACACAGGGTTTTACTTTAAGCCGCGTGGGATCCCCATTGGGGAGGAAGGTGAGATAAAAATAAAGTAAATAAATAGTTCTGGGCAGGGGTCGTTTCGTAGAAAAAGAGCTAAGGGAACTCATTAGCATACCTCATTAGCATATGCCACACCCCCTGACATCACCGGAAGTGTGTCATAAGGCCACACACCCCGCCCCCAACTGGCCCCAGGCAGGCGGGGGGGGGAGAGGCAGGGAGGAAGCAACTTACCCTCCCTCTTCTCCTGCCTCCTCCTGGCTGAATGAGGGCCGGAAGCGGGGCGGCCGGAAGCAGGGGGCAGGGCTTCGTCATGTGCCCCGCCCCCCATACCTCACCCGGGGGAACTGCGATCCCCCGCAATCCCCCCCGAAATGACCTCTGGTTCTGGGTCCTGTACAATCAGTTTCCATTTCCTTTTTTTAACAATTCCCCGTTCACAAAATAGAGAGATTAAACTGTAGCGTAGCATATAGGTTCTTTCTCCACATCAGGGACCCGCATGGCTGAAGAACTTCCTCTTCCTTGTTAAGCTCGGGCAGTCGTCCGGTGCCTCCACCCTGGGTCTGCTAACCTACCCCCCTTCAGTTTGTTCAAAGCCTTTCTCTGCGGCAGCCCGGTCATACGATGGGCTGCCCCACAAAAGGAGAAGAGCAATATCTCTGGTGAGAGTTTGAGAAAGACGGCAAAGCAGAGTCGTTTAAAAGGGCGGTCGGATTTCCTGTGCCCTTACCTGGATAGCCCAGGCTAACCCGATCTTGGCAGATCTCAGGCGCTAAGCAGTGTTCGCCCTGGTCAGTATTTGGATGGGAGACCACTAAGGAAGTTCAGGGTCACCACGCAGAGGCAGGCAATGGCAATCCACCTCTAAACATCTCTTGCCTTGGAAACCCTCTGGGGTTGCCATAAGTTGCCTACGACTTGATAACACACACACAGAAAACGTTTTCTGTGGGGCTCATAATGGCTTTGATTGTGCTGTGTATTGTGGGCCTGATTTTCCCCCCGGTCTGTACTCTCATAGGATGTTGTGCGAAAACTGCATTGAGCTTCTCTTTTCTTTTTCCTAATGAATGCCCCACTTTTCTCCCCAGCGGGGAGAAAACCTGGAGTGGCTTACAATATTCTCCCCATCTCCCTTTTACCCTTACAACAATCCTGTGAGGTAGGCTATGCTGAGATTCTGTGAGTGGCCCAAAGCCACCCAGCCAGCATCCATAGCGAAGTGGTGACTCAAAGCTGGGCTTCCCAGATCCTAGCCTCACACCCTAGCCTGTACACCATGCTGCTGCTCTTTCTTTAGGAAAAGTAGCATCAAAATCCAAAATAAGATTAGAGAGCCAGTGTATTATAGGGTTCCAGAGCATTGGACTACTATCCGGGAGACCCAGGTTTGAATTTCCACTCGTGCCGTGGAAGAAGGAGAAGAGGACATTGGATTTATACCCCGCCCTTTACTACCCGAAAGAGTCTCAGAGCGGATTACAGTCCCTCCCCCTCCCCCTCCCCACAACAGACACCCTGTGAGGTAGGTGGGGCTGAGAGAGCTCCCTCTAGAACTGCCCTTGAGAGAACAGCTCTGAAAGAACTTGTGTCTGACCCAAAGTCACACCAGAAGCTGCATGTGGAGGTGTGGGGAATCAAACCCGGTTCTCCCAGATTAGAGTCCGCGCTTCTAACCACTACACCAAACTGGCTCTCACTGGGTGCTCGCTGGGTGCCCTTGGGCCAGTCACATGCTCTCAGCCTGACCTACCTCGCAGGGTTGTTGTGAGAATAAATTGGAGGAGAGGAGAATGATGGAAGCCAGATTGGGTCCAGAAAGGTGGGGTATAAATGATTTCTTTAAATAAATAAATCTGTTACAGCATTGTTTATGGTGTTAAGAAGAATACATGCTACGAGAGACTGAAAAAAGAATAGCTTCTTTCACGCCTTGATGGGAACTCCATATCTGTCCCCACCTTCTTTTGGAAAGATTTAGAAGCTTGTCCGGCACCAGCTCTTGGACTTCTCCTAACTAAACATTCAATTCCTGTGAACATGTGAAAGTACCTTATAGAAGTCCGGCCACTGGTCCATCTAGCCAAGTACTGTCTGCTGTGATTAGGGTCTTCAGGGTCTCCGGGTTTCCCCCAACACCTGTTACCTGAGAGTCTTTATCTGGAGAGGCTGGGGGCTGAACCTGGGACCTTCTGCAACGTGAAGTGCGTGCTGTGCTGCTACTGAGCCATTGTCCCTCTCTGCATATCTAATCTAATATGCAATGTGACCATCTGCAATATTCGTTTACATTGGGGCAATAAATTTGCCTGTATTATACCACTTAAACCTTTTCCAAGTAATAGCTCTTATCTCTGTTCTGGGTCACACGGATAATTTCCCCCCGTATTGTGGAATCTACATTCTTTAGTCGAGCGGCAATTCTCTTCCACTTTTCATTATCCCAAGCTGTGAAATATTTAAGCTAATATGCGGCTTGTCATTCACTTCCCCTGCTCTCTAGTATTGTGTGTCTCTTGTAGAAATCTTATGTCAGATTTCACCTTTTCCTCTGTATTATTTTGCTTGGACCTTTTGCACTTGAGAGAAATGACAGACCGTGTTGGTGTAGTGCCCACATTGGTTGACTAGGGTCTTGGAGACGCCTGTTCTAATTCTGCTCAGCCACAGAGCAAACTGGGGGACCGTGGACCAGTCACTCAGCCTAACCTCACCTCCCTTACAGGGTTGTTGTGAGGGTAAAAAAGGGCAGGGGAAGGAGAATGGTAAGAGCCTTGGAAGAAGGCAAGATAAAACTGGATAAGTGGAGCTTGTATTTCTCCCCGTTGTAGAAATTTGACAAAAATTAGAGCTAGATGTGTTGAAAAACACTGAGGTCATCATGCCTTGTTGGTGGAAGGTGC
>NW_015168707.1:57906-58079 GCF_001447785.1 Gekko japonicus
GATTAGCCGACAAAAAGATAGTGGCAAACTAAAACTGAAGTCCAGGGGCACCTTTCAGCCTCACTTTCCATTTTTCATCCCAGTCATTCTGAAGGGATGAGGTAGGCACCTACTCTTGGGTCCTTCTGACAAGTCCTCAAGGGCCCACATGGCACAGTGGTCCGAGTGTTAGT
>NW_015168707.1:58116-58327 GCF_001447785.1 Gekko japonicus
GCATCTCTCAGCCTAGCATACTTCACAGGGTTGTCTTGAGGATACAGTGGAGGTAAGGAGAACAATGTAAGCCGCTTTGGGCCCACACTGGAGAGGAAAGTGGGGTATAAATAGGACTGCCGACCTCCAGGCGGTGGCTGGAGATCTTCTGAGATTACAAGTGTTGCTTCCTCTAGACTGTGGAGTCTTGTGAGCAAAAATTCTACTTTGC
>NW_015168707.1:58451-85722 GCF_001447785.1 Gekko japonicus
GTGAGCTAGCTCACACTAACTCAGTTTAGAGGGAACACTGATTACAACTGATTTCCAGGCGAGAGAGATCAGTTCCCCTTGGGGGGAGACGGCTGCTTTGGCGGCTGCTTTGGAGGGGGGACTCGATGGCATTCGACCCCGCTGAGGCCCCTCCCCTCCCCAACCCCCAAAATCTCCAGGCTCCACCCCCCAGGCTCCACCCCCCAAAATCTCCAGGTATTTCCCAACCCAGTATAAATGAAGTAAGATTACATTCAAATATATCTCCAGCCAGGGGTCATTTCATAGAAAAAGAGGTGCAGGAGCTCATTAGCATAACTCCTTAGCATAACTTATTTGCATATGCCACACCCCCTGACATCACCGGAAGGGTGTCAGAAGGCAACACCCACCGCTCAGGCTCCACTGGACTGTTTTGGATTCCTAGCTATTGGGGGGGGGGGAAATGTTTAGATCTGTCCTTGCAGTGGGGGGAGAGCTTGTACCTGAATAAAACTTGGTCTTAAAGGTGCCACGGGACTGTTTTGGACCAGGGGGGCTGGGGGGGGGGTCTGCAACTTACCTGGCTGCTTCTTGCTCTGACTGAGGGCTGCTGGGAGCAGGGGGTGGGGCTTGTTGCATGTGCCCGCCCCCTGGACTCTTTACTGCCGGAGCTCCGCTCCTGTGTGCTCCTGCAGGAAATGACCCCTGTCTCCAGCATAGAACCACACTCACACACACACACACACACTCATCACACAACTGCAGTTCAGGAGGAGGACTCCTTTCTCTCTGTAGACAGACTGACCAATCAACTAACCGACCGTAGAGTGGGGACTCGATACCACTAGTGGCAGTAGTCCCACATTCCAGGCGAGGGTTGCTGTCCTCCGGGTGGGACCTGGAGATCCCCTGGGATTACAACTGCTCTCCAGAGTACAGAGATCCATTCCCCCAGAGGGAGTGGCACCTTCAGGTCCTTTCCCCACTAGACCTTAAATCCTGGTTCAGCCCTGGCCCCGAACTTGCATTCTGCACTACACGTGAGCTCACCCCTTAATTATCTCGGGGGATTTTTTGTTTCCACATTAACTTTGAGGTCACCCCGGTTTCGCCCCAGACTTGTCCTGGGGTAAGCAGATGCTGTTATAACCAGGGATAAAGGCAAGGTATTGTGCCACGAGTGGAACTCCAATAAAACCAGGGATGAGATCGAAGTGCGGAAAGGACCTCAGAGGGCAGACTCTATGGAACTGCATTTCCACTGAGCCTCCTCCCCTCCTCAGGCTCCACCCTCCAAAGGCATGCCCCCCCCCAAATCTCCAGGAATTTCCCAACCCAGAGTTGACAATTGAGGCAGCACGCTGAGGGAAGTTTTTATTGATCAAGTGCACAACAACTTGAGGCCCTGGAAACGAGAATGCAACAGGAACCCTTGCTGCATTCAGCTTGGTGTAGTGGTTAAGAGCTACCGGGTTTGATTCCCGACTCCTCCACATGTAGCTGCCGATGTGACCTTGGGTCAGTCACAAGCTCTCTCAGAGCTGTTCTCTCAAGGGCAGTCCTTGAAAGAGCTCTCTCAGCCCCACCTGCCTCACAGGGTGTCTGTTGTGGGGAGGGGAAGGGAAAGGGGATTGTAAGCTGCTCTGAGACTCCTTCGGGTAGTGAAGGGCAGGGTATAAATCCATATTTCCTATCAGCCCAGCTCAAATGAAGCACAGTTTGTACCAAAGAGCAGGCTAATTTATTGGTCTGCCCGGTCTCAATAGCTCTTGCGCCTCCTCTTCTTGTTTGCATGCAAGAAACCATAATTTAGGAGACATCCTTTCTTTCTCCCTTTTTGGAAGGGAGCATTTGTTTGGGAGAGAAGAAGGAGGGGGGAGACAGGCATAGTTTCTAATCCCTATTTGTTTGTTTTGTTTTAAAGACCTGTGTCCGTGAGGCATCCCTGGCCGTCCACTCTGTCCTTTCGATTAGCATTCAAAGGCTTATCTCATCTAAACAGCTTGCTGGAAGGGAATAGGGACCTTCTGATTTCAGGGCTCTAAGGAAGAGGGAGGGTGAGGAGGAAGACCTGGCGAAGCAGGTAGAGCAACCTTTTAAACCAGCCTTGAAAAGGCCGGTTAAAAGAGAGAGAGCGGTTTCATGTGCAGCTTCTTTTTCTGCTCGTGGGCTGCAGTTCTTTCCACGTGCGCCGTCTTTGAACCGTACAGTCGCCGTTGGAAATGAAAAGGGATGTTAATTTTAGAGGAAGTCCAAATTGGCTGATTATGTTTCCCAAACCGTCTCTATTCAGAGACATGATCTGGGCAGGTGGAAGGAGGAGAGCTTGCAGTGCGGAAAGGAAGCCCATTTAGATACCGGTTTTAGAAACAACCCTGATAGCACCAAGCGGCTGCCGTCAGGCTTTATGGGAAGGAAGATGGCGATTAGAGATGGTTTTGCTTCCTTTTCACCCCTCAAGGAAAGGGACGAGGCTCATCCTTTTCAGCTGGAGAAGGAATGTTGCCCCCTCTGAGCTAGGGGTGCCAACTCTGGTTTGGGAAATACCTGGAGATCTCGGGGGAGGAGCCTGGGGAGGGCGGGATTTGGGGAGGGGAGGGACCTCAGCAGGGTCTAATGCCATAGAGTCCAAAGGGAGTCTAATGCCATAGAGTTCTCCAGGGGAACTGAGCTTGGTCATCTAGGGGTCAACCGTAATAGTGAGAGATCTCCAGGTGCCACCTGGAGATTGGCAATCTGACTCCAATCCCTGATGATGATGAAGAAGAGATTGGATTTATACCCCGCCCTTCAGTACCCGAAGGAGTCTCAGAGCGGCTTACAATCTCCTTTCCCTTCCCCTCCCCACAACAGACACCCTGTGAGGTAGGTGGGGCTAAGAGAGCTCTCTCGAGAACTGCTTGTGGGAGAACAGCTTTGAAAGAACTTATGACTGACCCAAGGTCACACCAGCAGCTGCATGTGGAGGAGTGGGGAATCAAACCCGGTTCTCCCCGATTAGAGTCCGTGCTCCTAACCACTACACCAAACTGGCTCTCTTAACCACCAGACTGGTTAAGAGATGGGAGCGGGCTGCAGGAGCCTATCCTCTTGCCGTTCACACTGCCCCTCTGTCTCTTGTGAATTTCACCAGCTATGGTTGAGTGTACATCTAAAACTGGCCTTGACTGCCATTAACGCTCACTCTGGTTCCTGACTTCAGCTGGGTTGACAAATCCACTTAAAGTTGCAGAACCAACTTAAACTTGCTTGTGTGGTTAAGTGGTTAAGTTGTGTGCACTGAAATTCCTGGCTACCGGGGGGGGGCGGAGCCAGGAGAGGGTGGAGTTTGTGGAGGGGAGGGAGCACAACAGGTGTGTAATGTGGTAGACTCCGCCCTCCAAAGCTGCCATTTTCTTGGGGAGAGGGGTGCTGATCTCCGTAGTCTCGAGATCAGTTGTGATTCTGGAAGAATCCCTGGCCACACCTGGACGGCTGGCCATCCTAAGTGTGTTGTGGTGAGTAGAAGGGTGGACCGGGATCTGGGAGAGCCGGGTTCAGATCTCCACTCTGCCATGGAAGTTTGCCGGGTGACCTTGGGCCTCTCTGCCTACCCTGCCTCACAGGGCTGTCGTGAGAATAAAACGGAGGAGAAGAGAATACTGTCAGCTGCTTTGGGTGGCTGAGGACAAAGACAAGGTGTACACAAAGTAAATACTGTGGACCTTGAATGTGGTGTCTGTCAAAGGTCGATGCTGTCCTCTAATATTTTTAACATTTATATGAGGCTCTTAATATTTATTTGAGGCCATTACTAAGATCCTCTGTGGTTTGGGCGTTGAATGCCCCCTGGAGAAGAAAAGACTGAAGGGAGACTTTTAAAATGTGAAAGGGTGGTTTGTGCATGCCAGGTGTGTGTGCTCGGTCCATGTAAACTTCTGTTACAAGAGCGGTGTGGCAGAGTGGCTGACTTCAGCTGTGGAGACCGGAGTCCAAAGGTCGGTTTGGCTAGCAAATTCAGTTAGTGGGATGAGGCAAGTCATCATCTCTCTGGCCTTCCTGAGGGGATGGCCATCACATCTTCCAAAGTCATAGAGATAGAAACAGGGACGTGTTTTATCACCCCTATTCTCATACCAAGGATCATTTCCTACCTAGCACATTCCCCAGCCCTGTTGTGGCTGCTGTTTTTGTTTGCTCTGAAACACATCGTCGTCCATGTACTGGAAAGCTCCGGGGATGTTTGTTCTTTCGCTTGAAGATTAGTGAACAATAAAAGCCACTTCTACTGAGAGCCAGTTTGCTGTAGTGGTTAAGAGTGGTGGACTCTAATCTGGAGAACCGGGTTTGATTCCCCACTCCTCTTCCACATGAAGCCTGCTGGGTGACCTTGAGACAGTCCCAGTTCTCTTAGAACTTTCTCCGCCCCGCTTGCCTCACAAGGTGCCTTTTGTGGGGAGAGGAAGGCAATTATAAGCCACTCCGAGACTCCTTTGGGTAGTGAAGAGCAGGATATAAAACCTCCTCATCCTCATCCTCTTACTATTACAATTTCAAACTGCTCAGCATTGTGTGAATTGCAGGCTGTACATTGCATGATGCCCTAATGGTCGTAAGTAACCTTCTCATGTACATGTGCTAGAGAAGAGATGTGATCATTCTCCCACTCAGGAATGTAACTTCCGGACATTCTGAGAGGGAGAAATGAACCCTGAATCATGACAACTCTAGAAACTTGCTAGAACAAGATGTTTTGTTTATGTGTGTGTATGTTTTTTAAATCCTGTATTTTAAACTATGTTTTTAAAATAAATATAAAAATAAAAAACTCTCCAAAAGTGCAAAAATAAGGATCAAACTGGGACAGTGATTTTTTGACCTCGATGGACGAGGCTCGCCCAATCTCGTCAGATCTCAGAAAGTTGGCCCTGGTTAGTATTTGGAGGGGAGACCACCAAGTAATCTCAGGGTTGCTACGTGGAGGCAGGCAATGGTCATCCACCTCTGAACGTCTCTTGCCTTGAAAATCCTACGGGGTCAAGAGATAGAAACAGGGACGTGTTTTATCACCCCTATTCTCATACCAAGGATCATTTCCTATCACATTCCCCAGCCCTGTTGTGGCTGCTGTTTTTGTTTGCTCTGAAACACATCGTCGTCCATGTACTGGAAAGCTCCGGGGATGTTTGTTCTTTCGCTTGAAGATTAGTGAACAATAAAAGCCACTTCTACCGAGAGCCAGTTTGCTGTAGTGGTTAAGAGTGGTGGACTCTAATCTGGAGAACCGGGTTTGATTCCCCACTCCTCTTCCACATGAAGCCTGCTGGGTGACCTTGGGACAGTCCCAGTTCTCTTAGAACTTTCTCCGCCCCGCTTGCCTCACAAGGTGCCTTTTGTGGGGAGAGGAAGGCAATTATAAGCCACTCCGAGACTCCTTTGGGTGGTGAAGAGCAGGATATAAAACCTCCTCCTCCTCCTCCTCCTCCTATTACAATTTCAAACCGCTCAGCATTGTGTGAATTGCTTGCTGTACATTGCATGATGCTCTAATGTTCATAAGTAACCTTCTCATGTACATGTGCTAGAGAAGAGATGTGTTCATTCTCCCACTCAGGAATGTAACTTCCGGACATTCTGAGAGGGAGAAATGAACCCTTAATCATGACAACTCTAGAAACTTGCTAGAACAAGGTGTTTTGTATATGTGTTTTTTTTTTAAATCCTGTATTTTAAACTATGTTTTTAAAATAAAGAAAAAAATAAAAAACCTTTCCAAAACTGCAAAAATAAGGATCAAACTGGGACAGTGATTTTTTGACCTCGATGGACGAGGCTCGCCCAATCTCGTCAGATCTCAGAAAGTTGGCCCTGGTTAGTATTTGGAGGGGAGACCACCAAGTAATCTCAGGGTTGCTACGTGGAGGCAGGCAATGGTCATCCACCTCTGAACGTCTCTTGCCTTGAAAATCCTACGGGGTCATCATAAGTTGGCTGCGATTTGACAGCAAAAAAGAAAAAAGTAGAAGCCACAGAGAAGGCTGAGCCAGTACCCTAGCTTTTGTCGTGGAGGAGCAGTCAGTTGTGCGACAGCATGAAGCTGCCATCTACTGAGTCAGGCCATTTGTCTGTCAGTGTCAGTATCGTCTACTCTGGCTGGCAGCAGCTCTCCAGGGTCTCAGGAGGAAACCTTTCAGGCCATCTACCCCCTGAGCCTTTTTGTTAGAGATGCTGGGAATTCATTGCTTAATGGGGAAGGGCCATGGCTTGATGGTAGAGGATCTGCTTGGTGTGCCAAAGGTCCCAGGTTCAGTCCCCGGCATCTCCAGTTAAAAAAGGACCAGGCAGTAGGTGATGTGAAAGACCTCAGCCTGAGACCCTGGAGGGCTGCTGCCAGTCCGAATAGACAAAACTGATCTTGATGGACCAGTGGTCTGATTCAGCACAAGGCAGCTTCATGTGTGTTCATGTGTGAATGCTGTCATCATGTTCTCCATTATTCCACTATTATATCCTTTTTTAATAGTTAGAAAAACAAGCTAACAAGATTTTCTGGAACCACTCCGGAGTATAATTCATACTTGAAGGAAGCCCCTGCAGTTGGAGCGGTGACGTTTTTATTGCCTGGTTATTGACTGTCTGCCAAATCCGTGCTGAAGCCAGAAAGACTTGCGAGTTCGAGTTCGCAGAGCATTCTTGGGCCTTGACGTGGGGAAGGTGTTTCGTTAGCAACTCACCCTCCAGTTCCTTAGATGCTCCTGGCTACTCCTGGGCGGGCCTGCCCTGGGAGGCTGTTTCTCTGAAGGGGGCAGGATAGTATGTGGGGTATGGTAAAGCTCCTACTGCTGATATGGGATGTTCTCTTTGAGAGCCAGATTGGTGTAGTGGTTAGGAGTGTGAACTCTAATCTGGGAGAACCGGGTTTGATTCCCCACTCCGTTTCCATGACTGGCTCCTGCGTGGGTGGGATAACACTTAATCCAGCCACATGGGCACGGTTGTTTCAGGCATGTATCACTTGTTCCCACCTGTCATGCAGTATCCTTGAATGCTGGGATCAACCTCTGTGCTCCTTGGCTCAAAGGAAGATGGCAGAGGGTGTCTTTGGACATTTATCCAGCCGTGCAGGAGCAGTTCCCCCCCACGGTGCTGTCCTACCTGGCTGCAGTGTGTGCATGAATTCTGTGCCCACACAGGTGGTGCCCAGTGCTCGGTCCTGCCCTTGTATGGCTGTGATCATGTGAGAGTCACGGGGGGCTTAGGAGAACCAGGAAGTGGCATGCATATAATTATAAAGTCAGTGTTTAATGCTAGCCAGGCTTGGTCGTTGATGGATTACGCCAGAGTGCTCCAAGCAATCTCTGTCCAATAAGCCTTCTCTTTAATAATGAGTTCCAGAGCTGCCACCATCTGTTTAAGTGATCCTACTTTTACAAAAATAGAATTGTGGTTTTCCATCCAGGGGTTCCGAATTATAGAAAGGGGATTCCAGAGAGACCTTTCCAAATGCCAACTACAGAGGCGTATGCAATTGTACGCTTAACTGATATTATCTTTTTTCCAGTCCTTCGTTTTGTTACCCTTAAGAACTGTAAAAGTTTGGGTGGGCAGAAGATAAAATGAAGTTTGACGGTGGCCAGTTTCTGGTGGGCCTCCATTCTCTCTTCTTGCAGAGAATCCTGGTCTTATTGATCCGCCACCTTTTAAGTGAAAATTACATCGTTGGGATCACGTGACGTAGATTAGCTATGCTCCGGCTGTTACGAAGCCCATCAGATTGGTAGGCCTCAGGGATTCGAGTTGAAAAACAAAGGAGACCGCCCAACACAGAAGTTGGCCTGCTTTGTCTCATCATTGTTGTTATGTTGTCTCTGTGGCAGAGCTCAGCATCCGGTTGGATTAGACCCTGATTCCCTCAGGGCTGTGCCAAGAGAGTAACAATACCTGCTCTGATGATTGAGTATAAGTTTAGTTCATCAGTGCTCCCAGCTGTAGTGTATTAATTTTTCAGAAGACAATTTTAGCTTGAGGTTGCACACCATCTGCAGAGTGGTTTCAGGTGACCTACTGTTATCTGTTTGCGTATGCCTGCCTGCTTAACATAACCACCACGCGCACACATGCAAATATGGGTGCTCTGTTCTGTATTGCACCTTTTCCTGGCGTGAAAATTTACAAAGCAGCCTTCTAGCGAGTCAGACTATTCGTCTTCTCAGCCTACTCCCCCCAGCAGGGGCCTGTGCTCCGAGGTCTCAGGCAGAGAAGACCACCACCTATGGACTACTCATGATCTTACCAATACAGTCGCCCAGAGCTATTTTTGGGCAGGAACGCACAGGAACGGAGTTCCGGCTGGCTCCCAAATTGGCCACACCCAGCAGGAACGCATTAGCATAATAGGCCACACCCAACAGCAGAAACTCATTAGGATTGGCTACATTAGGGATGTGTGGCCTAACATGCAAAGGAGTTCCTGCTACAAAAACGCCCTGGGTTAGGACAACAAACAAGGTAAACAGAATAAGAAGCAAAAGGTAGGTGTGGCTGGATGAGCACATTTCTGGTAAGGGGGTGTGGCCTAATATGCCAATGAGCTGTGCTGTCAGGGGTGTGGCCTAATATGCTAATGATTTTCTGCTGTTGGGTGTGGCCTATTATGCTAATGAGTTCCTGCTGGGCTTTTTGTACAAAAAAGCCCTGCAGTCGCCATTTTGTGCAAATGGAGCAATGCACATTTTCCCTGCACATACAGTGTTGGAATTCGCTAATGGAACCCTGCTTTTGAGGGCACATGGTCACAGGTGCTGAAGGTCACCTCAAAAAAGGTAGTATAGCATTGGAAAAGGTGCTGAAAAGGGCAACTGAAACGATTAAGGCGATGGAACACCTTCCTTATGAAGAAAGGTTAAAGAGGTTAGGGCTCTTTCGCTTGGAGAAACAAGAAGTGAGGTGTGATGTGATTGAGGTTTCTAAGATTATGCCTGGGTTAGAGCAGGTAGAGAAAGAAGTACTTTTCTCCCTTTCTCACAATACAAGAACTCGTGGGCACTCAATGAAATTGATGAGCAGTCAGGTTAGAATGGATAAAAGGAAGTCCTTCTTCATCCAAAGAGTCATTAACACATGGAATTCACTGCCACAGGAGGCAGTGGCAGCTACAAGCATGGACGGCTTCAAGAGGGGATTGGATAAGCATATGGAGCAGAGGTCCACGAGTGGCTATTAGCTTAGGAGGTATAGAGGGAACACTCTGTCTGGAGCAGGGATGCTCTGTATTCTTGGTTCTTGGGGGCCCCACAGTGGGAAGGCTTCTGGAGTTCTGGCCCTGCTGGTGGACCTCCTCATGGGATCTGGGTTTGGGCCACTGTGTGACACAGAGTGTTGGACTGGATGGGCCATTGAGCCAACATGCTTCTCTTATGTTCTCTTATGTTTGTATGTACGAACATAAAAAATATGGGTGTTGCTGTACTCACACAAAATGGCTACCGCAGGTATCGGGAGAATCGCATATTGTTGTGTGTGGTTGGAGTGCTGCAACTGAGCTTCTGAAAAGGGCCCTGCTGTCTGAGACCTTTTAAATTGAGGGTGCCAGGGGTTGGTTCTGTCACCTCCCGTATGCGGTGCAGATGCTGTACTGAGCTCTGACCCTGTTCTGCAATACAGCGATGGGAGAAATCACTTGCTCTTTTCCAGACTGGGAGGCTGCTATTCATGGGACAGAGGCTTTGCCAGAAGAAGAAGGTGTCAGACTCCCATCGCATCAACGAAGAACACACTTGCAGAAGAGAGGTTTCTTTATTTGAAGCAATAGGTGCATAACAGGATCACTGTTCAGAATGAGGAACAAGCATGGATCCCAATAGATTATAGGAAATTCAAAAAGCTGAGGCCCAATTGCGGGACTTCCCGCGCGCGCCATTGAGCCTGGGAAGCAACGCTCCTACTTACTCATAACAAGCTGCTTCTCATGGATAACGCCATGAGATCACCCAAACTACTATACTCCAGCAACCACCTGTGGCCTTGAGAGATACGGACATTCCTGCTACTAGGCAATTAAGCGTATAAACAGGCATACATGGGAGAGTGAAAGCAAACAAGCGCATACCCAAAGACAAGGGTACATAAGAATACATACAGAGCATAGTGAAACATCAGAGCATACACAGAGTACAAGGAAACACATTGGCAGCTTGCTGACAGAAGGTTGCAGCCTTTTAAAACAGAAACCAGTATGTGAGGGGCCGTGGCTCAGTGGTAGTGCATCTGCTTGGCATGTAGAAGGGTCCCAGGTTCAACCCCCGGCATCTCCAGTTAAAAGGACCAGGCAGTAGGTGATGTGAAAGACCTCTGTCTGAGACCCTGGAGAGCCGCTGCCAGTCTTGAGTAGACATTGCTGGTTTTGATGGACCAGGTGTCTGATTCACTACAAGGCAGGTTCATGTGTTCAGTCCTAGCTTAGCTTAATTTTTCATCTAGGTTCAAGTCCAGGAGCACCTTACAGACCAAGAATATTGTGAAGGGTATAAGCTTCTGGGAGCCAGAACACCTTTTGTCAGATCTCTCTGGTGCTGCTGGACTCCAAACTGGCCGTTCTGCTACAGAGAAGCATGGCTGCCCTCTGAAACGATCTTCGTTTTTCATGTTCACCATGGCAAGATGTACTTGGTGAGCAACTGAAGGGCCTCGGTGTTTGTAGATGTACTCGGGAAGGAAGAACACCTTGAAATGTTCCGGCTCTTATGATACAAGAACTCTTCCTCAGCTCAAAACAGAGAGTTCTGCAGTATGAAGGGGGGGGGGGGAGCCTATTATCTGAGTTTAATCGACTAAACAGCATCAGAAAGTGGCTCAGACCAAAGTCCGTCTTGTACATTATTTTTCCAAGCCTGGACGGCTTCTGGAAGCTCACCAGCAGAGCATGGCAACAAAGGCTGCCCCCCTTGTTTACACCTAGTGTTCAAGGTACCGTGCCCCTGTACATGGAGATTCGGTGTAGCAATTAGGGTGTATCGACAGCTGTTAAGCATCTCTTGCATGAATGCCTCTGATCTGTGCTACCTTTTTGTAGGAAGGTTGGGCATAGCTTCTTTCCCCCAGTAAATAACTAGTGGCTTTGAATGTTATGAAGCTAAGCAGGTGGAGTCTATATTGTGCCTGCCGATTCCGTACCTTACTCATGTGTTGTGTGAATGCAAAAGGTGGTGTGTCCATAAATTACTGTCAGCCAATAGGGTGACTCTAAGTTCTGATATTATCAGACCAGTAGACTTTTTTCCCCTGTTACCTTCCATTACTGTGTCCCTGTCCAATTGCGCAAGACTGGTTTGCGGGTGTATCTTGGGGTTTGCTTTCCCCCAAATGGGGGGATCTTCAGCCCCCTAAAATCAGAGGTTTATTCATTTCAGTCTTCAGTGCAAGCATCATCTTTTTAATTTTACATTCTTATAAACCTGCTCGCCCCCAAAGACTCAGGTCAGCCAGCCTGCTAATCCAAATTGGTTAAAGATTAGGGATGCACGGGTATTTATAATGGGGCCTTTAATCTGTGATTCAGAGTCACATTAAAAACTCTGCATATTTTCTCGGCTTAATAACCCTCCTGAAAGCTCTCATTAAGGATTCCCCATCTAAGAGGGATGGGGCCAGGACATTAGAAGCCCTCCCACTGTTGACCCCCCCAAGCACCAAGATGACAGAGCATCACTTCCCCCAAATTCCCTATCTATACCTTGTGGCTAATAGCCACTGATGGACCTCTGCTCCATATGCCTATCTAATTCCCTTTTGAAGCTGTCCATGCTTGTAGCCGCCACGAAGTGTGCTTGCGCACGGAGGCTTATACCTTGAATCAGACTTTGTTGGTTGTAAAGGTGCCACTGGACCCAAACGTTAAAGTTAGAAATGTCTTGTTAGTGTTGAGTGCTGATTTTTGTGTGTGCTCTTAGTTTTTGTGTGTGCTCTTGGTTGGGGAGAACTAGTTTGTGGTGTTTTTTGCCTTCGAGTCACAGCGGACGTATGGCGGCCCTGTGGGGTTTTCAAGGCAAGAGACGTTCAGAGGTGGTTGGCCATGGCCTCATAATCCTGGTATTCCTTGGAGGTCTCCCAGGGCCAGCTCTCCTTAGTTCCGACATCTGATGGCAGTTGGGTGGTGGAAAGTGCTGTCAAGCCACGGCTGATTTATGGAGACTGCATAGGGTTTTCAAGGCAAGAGACACCGAGAGGTGGTTTGCTGTTGCCTGCCTTCGTGTCACGCCCTGCCTTCATGTCACGCCCCTGGTATTCCTTCCTGGCCTCCCATCCAAATACTAGCCTGGGCCAGCCCTGCTTAGCTTCCAGTACTGGACGAGATCGGGCTAACCTGGGCTTTCTGGGTCAGAGCAGAGCCTAGTATAAGGTAGTGTAAAGGCTGTGGAAGGTCAGTAGTTCAGCAGTTCGAGACCCGAGTGTGCCGCATGACGGAGTGAGCTCCCGTCTCTAGTTCCAGCTCCTGCCAACCTAGCAGTTCGAAAGAAAGAAATTGCAAGTAGATAAATAGGTACCACTTCGGTGGGAAGGTAACAGCGTTCCGTGCGCCTTGGTGGTTAGTCATGCCGGCCACATGACCACGGAAACGTCTTCGGACAGCGCTGGCTCTTCGGCTTTGAAACCGAGATGAGCACCGCAACCCTAGAGTCGGATTCGACTGGCTTTCGAGCAAGGGAACCTTTACCTAAAGCCCTTTGTGGATGGACTGTTGGTTTTCTTATGCAAACAGGGAAGGAATACACATTATGCCAGCAAACGTGTATTGACCAGATATTTATCTGCCTTTTAACATTAGTACAGGATCAGGGTGAAGAGACATTTGCCCGGGGGGGGGGGGGCGCTTGACGGGATGGGGGGGCTGCGTAATCCTTTTTGTGTCTACCAATTCCTGCTTTGCAGATAGTCCGCTTTGGGTGGTCTTTCCTCCAGACTGGGTTCTTGTCTTGGTTCCTAGAGAAATACTGGTTTAAAATGAATAGCAAAACAGCTGAGAGAGGTAGCATTTGTAGGGCTGCCAGCTCCAGGTTGGGAAACTACTGGAGATTGGTGTGTGCAACCTGGGGAAGACAGGGACCTCAGTGGGGTACAATGCCAGTAAGCTCTGTTGGGTTAAATGTAAAGAAAATAATCATTTGTCTTGGAAGCACGGAAGCTTTACGTGTTATCCCCAGTCTTCCACGTGTTCCCGGTTAAAGGGAAAATGGTGTTCAAACAAATTACAAAGATGATCTGACTCCAGTGGTCACAAGAGAAAGAAATTTTACTTACAAAAATAGAAGCACATCTTACATGACATATTCATGTAGGTACATTTAACTTACTGTGAACAGATTAATTTCAAAAAGGTTAACTTGCTACAGCTCCAAACCCAGGTAAGAGAGATTGAAGAGAGGTTCTGTGTAAGATGAAAACAGAAGGCCATCAAGGGCCAAAGAGGCTCAACATCTGACTGATGAGAGGAGGGCGGGGCCAACTGCCCAGTGTACCCAAGGGAGAGAATCCTCTTAACCTTTTCCCACCCAGGTCCTCCTGCATGCAGAGTTGCAATATCCAACAGGCTCCACTCTCGAAAGCATCCATTTTCTCCAGGGGAATTGATCTCTGTAGATGAGCTGTGATTCCGGGGGGATCCCCAGGTCCCACCTGGAGGCTTGGCATCCTTAGACTCTGCAAATGCATCAGATCTGAAGAGTACCCTCTTGTGCCACTGACTTCCCTGCAACCCTCCCCCACCATTCTGCATCAGTGTTAGGACGCAAAGATGGGTTTGGTCGCATGTAGCTTCACCATCGACCAAAAGTTCATTCCTCTTGGAACTTAAGGTTCTAATCCAATAGCACCTTAGAGACCAACAAGAGTTCCAGGGTATGCACATTCAAGAATCAAGCTCACTTCGTCAGATATCCGACAAAGAGAGCTTATAACCTAGAAATCTTGTTGGTCTCTAGGGCACGACTGGACTCGAATCATGCTCTTCTAGTGCAGAGCAACTCAGCTACCCACCTGAAACTACCTTGGAATGGAGGTAACACAATATTTCCCCCATAGGTGCGATTTAAGAGAACCTTCAGTATTGGTTTCGTAGGCTAGAAACTTTCTCTAAGACCATAAAGGTTCCTGAATGTCGTTCTTTCATATGTGTTGAACTTCCCAGCTAGATGTGAAGGGAGATCAACAGACCTCTGTTATTCTTTTAAAGTTAAACTGTACCCATGTGCAACTGCGTGGAAAGGTTAACCCTTCTGTCTTTCTGCTTCGTAATCAAAAAAGTTGTCTCCATGCGCTGCTTTAACCTCTTTATAGGGGAAAAAGAAGACAGAAGCGTGCATGTTTTGTTCCTCTTGTTTCTTTTAGGGGAAAGCACACAGTTTCCAGTTCTGATAATGCAAAACCATGCCGTGTTGAAAGAGTTAAGTCATCTTCCTTCACTGTATAGCTCCGGTCCAAATTGAGGCTGTGGAACGAGGTAATTCGACTTCAAAAGACAGTGGTTTGACATCACACAAAATCGTGGTTTGTTTACACTATGGTCATACTTTGGTCAACTTATGAGCAGACAAGAGTCACTGGAAAAGATAATGCTAGGAAAAGATGAAGGCATCAGGAAAAGAGGAAGACTGAACATGAGATGGACTGATTCAGTCAAGGAAGCTACAACCCTCCGTTTGCAAGACCTGAGCAAGGCTATTAATGACAGGACGTTTAGGAGAACGTTAATTTGTAGGGTTGCCGTAAGTTAAGGCAAATGGTAGTTGGTCAGTAATAGACCAGCTTCAGATCTTGAGTATTATTAGTGGCATGGCCTGCATTCAGACAGTCACGATAACCAATTGCACTACAGTTTTCTTGTTGTCTGAACTGAGCCCATGGGAAGATTCTGTCAGCATCTTGTCTGCTACAAGCCTTAGAACAGAAGCAATAAAAGATGAGTGAAAACTCTGGCTGGAACTATGGCACCCGTGTCTCTCGTTCTCCCTCTGTAAAGTGGCAGTAATTCATTGGCATGATGTCACGTCAGGTGTTTCTTATATGTATTTACTTATATGTCTCCTTTCTCCTCAGTCGGGACCCAAAGCGGCTTACATTGTTCGCCTCTCCATTTTTCCTCACAACCACCCTGTGAGGTAGGCTGGGCTGAGAATATTTGACTGGCCCAAGGTCACCACCAGGAAGCTTTCATGGCACAAGTGGGCGATTCAAAGCTGGGTCTCCCAGATCTTAGTTGGACACCCTAACCACGACCCCACTCTGACACCCCCACCCCCGGAGTGGCGCTCAGTGAGGTGAATGGAAGCTATTCCCTGCTAAGAGAAAGTAGAAAGTTTATAGAAACTTATGCATAGATCTGGCAACACTTTTATATTTTTGTCTTATGTATATTTTCTCTCTTAAAATTTTTTTTTATTTAGCTGCTGGATTTTAAGCCCCCACACACTCTTTTTTCCTTTCTTTTTCTTTTTTTGAGAGGGGAGAAAAATAAAAAAAAGAAGAAGAGAAGAGATTGGATTTATACCTCGCCCTTCACTACCCAAAGGAGTCTCAGAGCAGCTTACAATCTCCTTTCCCTTCCTCTCCCCACAACAGACACCCTGTGAGGTAGGTGGGGCTGAGAGAGCTCTGAGAGAACTGCTCCTGAGAGAGAACAGCTCTGAGAGAACTTGTGACTGACCCAAGGTCACACCAGCAGCTGCATGTGAAGGAGTGGGGACTCAAACCCTTTTCTCCCAGATTAGAGGCCACGCTTTGAACCACTACATCAAACTGGCTCTCAAAGAGAAAGTAGAGAGGTGTTGTTGGGGTCCCCGCAGTGGTGGAAAGCATGGCCTTTTCTTGAAGTTCGCCATTCCAGGTGTGGGAGCTAGTTTGGCCTGGCCTGGCCAACTGTGCGTTTGGTTTCTTTTCTTTCACACAGGGGCTAATTAGTGGACTTTCTGGCACTCATTGCCTGCCACCAAGACATTGTTTGCGTTGCTACCTTTTAAACCTTCGTACTTCATTACATGGCTGTCAGAACAAACATTTAATGCCTTAGGGCGTTCCAGGCAGAGCGTGACCATTTAATTGCAAGTGAAATTAAATCCTTAATTTCTCTACTGGCACTTGGGCAGTTGAGGCCGTTCCCTTGTTTGCATAGAGAGTCCAGAGTGCATCCCTGAGTCATTCTTGTGAAGAGAGGCTTGGTAGGTTGACCTCTTGGCAAATGCATCCCCCCCTTCCCCCCCCCCATGTTAACTTTTGCCTATTGCCACACCGTTCCCTCATGTCAGGTTTATATTTAGCATAATGGTTTAACTAATGGTTCATTCAGCTGTATAAACCTTCATGTGACAAGGGCCCCTTTCACATTACCATTCTAAACCGGATGTTATCTGTTGTTGGCCCAGTTCTGAGTAAAGCGATACAGAGACGGGGGCTGCACACAGCGAATTTCGTTCCGTTAGTGAGCCGTCTCTGAAGGGCTCTGGCCGTTTTAAACAGCACCATTCTTTTCTCCTCGCCCTTTTTCACCGCGCAGTCTTCCTCAAACATTTCTTTAGAACGTTCTGAGCACTGTAGCGCTAGACCAAGATAGCACTTCTCAGTGCATCTCAATGGTGCCACTGTAGCACCAAAGTGCTATGTTGGTCTAGCGCTATAGCACTCAACTCAGAACATTAGTTCAAGGAAGGTCATGCAGGGAAAAGGGCCGGGGAAAAGTACGGTGCTATCAGAAGCGCTGCAGACATTTTAAACAGGACACTGCAGCGATTCAGAAGTGCAAAGAAGAGGTGAAAGCAGAAGAAAGCCGTTTACCTCAAGTACGGCTCAACCACACTTTGCTAATGGATTTGTATGAAAAGGTAAATAAAATCTGTTAGTATCCAGTTACGTAAGAACATAAGAGACGCCAATGTTGGATCAGGCCAATGGCCCATCCAGTCCAACACTTTGTGTCACACGGTGGCCAAAAATACCAGGTGCCACCAGGAGGTCAACCAGTGGGGCCAGGACACTAGAAGCCCTCCCACTGTTGTCCCCACCCCCAAAGTACCAAGAATACAGATCATCCCTTTCCCCAGCCAGTTGCTAAAACAGTTGTCTGAAATGACACAAAAAATCTGTTAGCAACCGGCTATCAAAACGGATTGCAAAGGCTGTCTGAAAAGGGCCCAAGATATCTTTCAGAAAAGGCCTGTGTCAGGATCCAAGAGTCTCTAGAGCCAAAGGCTGAGAAGGGCTGGTCAAAGCAGGTTTTATAATACCGTAATGCCTCCTATAAAGCTGTTTTCATCGTAACACTCCTTGTCCTTGGTGTAAATTTTTTAAAATAATGTGTGTGGGGGATGGTGCCAGGCAGAAAACAGCACAGCTGTGCTGTGTGTTAGATGGCCATAGGATTGCCAACCTGCAGGTGGTGGCTGGAGATCCCCTGGAACTACAACTGATCTTCAGGCGACAGAGGCCAGTTCCCCTGGAGAAAATGGCACTTTGGGAGGTGGACTTTATGGCCTTATGCCCTGCTGCGATCCCGCCCTTCCCCAAATCTCACCCTTCTCAGGCCTCACCCCCAAAATCTCCAGGTATCTCCCAACTCGAAGCTGGTAACCCTCGAATCGCTTCAGACTCTTTACTTTCAAGGTTAAAAAGTGATTTGTACATCATTAGCTGGCACTTATCGAAAAGAAAATCCAGCAGTTGGGTTTTTCAATTGATTTCTTCCTGCCTTTCAATGAATCTGCTATCTTTTGAACTATTAAACAAAGGCTTCTTCATAAGCTAAACCCTCTGCCGCCTTATTTCTCTTCTCAGGCCAAGCTAAACCTTTCTGTCCAGCAAGGGAAATTGGCCAGTTATTTTTACAACTTAGATTACCCTTCTCATTGTAGAGCTTTTACATTGGCCCGACTAAATATTTTTCCTTAAAAAATATTAACCGGTCGGTTAATTCCGCCACAGGACCTAACAGAAGGAGTCATTTTTTGGTAGCCACCTCATACGTAAGAAATGGCAATACTATGAACACATCCTCCATTAGAAGTGATGTTATCACTGCCTTTTACAGTTATTTCACTTAGCACTTAGCACTCTTGTGTTCTGTTATTACTATACCCAACCTTGTGCAGAAAGTCCCTGAGTCAATCCCCAGCATCTCCTGTCTAAGCATTTCAGAGCCCAAATGCCCATCGGAGTATACTTTAGCGGTCAGGCTGCTTCAGAGAGCCAGTTCAATCTTTGTTACAGCCCACAAACCGTACAGAAGCAGAACTTTGGGCTCAGGGAGTTATGCAGAAACATTAGGGACGGTTCCTACAGATGGTTGAATGCTGCGAAGATGTCTGCCCACACAGTGTTCTGAAGAGTTACCATCTTCATTTTATTGAAGATATTTTGTATTGAAACCACCCCGTGTTGATTCCTGGTTGCTCATGCACGATGTTGAGAAGACAAAAGAGTCACTGGAACAGACGATAATGCCAGGAGAAGTTGAAGGCAGCAGGAAAAGAGGAAGACCCCACATGAGATGGATTGACTCAGTCAAGGAAGCCACGACCCTCTGTTTGCAAGACTGTTGATGATGGGACGTTTCGGAGGACATTCATTCATAGGGTCGCCATAAGTCAGAACTCAGAAGTGACTTGACGACACTTAACACACACACACAGCGTATGATGTGGGAGCAGTGGCGTAGTGTAGTGGTTTGCAGTATGAGCTATGAACTGACAGAGTTCCCTGCACAGATCATAGAATCATAGAGTTGGAAGTGACCTTCCGGGTCACCCGGTCCAACCCCCTGCACAATGCAGTGATCTCCAGGGTCATCTGGTCCAACCCCCTGCACAATGCAGGAAATTCACAAATACCTCCCCCCCCCCAGTGACCCCTGTTCCATGCCCAAAAGATGGCAAAAAACCCTCCAGGATCTCCAGCCAAACTGTCCTGGAGAAAAATGGCTCCCTGACCCCATGAGAACTAAACACTGATGCAACCCTTCCTGCCCTCCCTCTCATGACCTGCCTAAGTTCACAGAATCACAGATTTTAGCTCAGCTATGAACTCATCAGTGTGGTCTTTATTTTATTTATACCCTGCAGGCTCAGGGCGGCTTACAAGGCCTTTGGCCAGCAGCTGTTTAATATTTTGTCCCTTTCAGAGACCCGTTGTAAGTAACACCTGTAAAGGTATCCCTGTGTAGTGCTTGGAAATGACATATTTTTGCCGCCTCCTTGACTTCCTTAGTGTTCTCTAATGATTTTTGCTGCCTCCAAGGCCTCCTTCCTTAGAATTCTTAGTTTAACCTGACGAACCGGATGGCTCAGTTATACCTGGTGCACAGACAGAACGGTCAGCGGGTGACTTCCTTAGTGTTCTCTAATGATTTTTTGCAGCCTCCAAGGGCCTCGTTCCTTAGAATTCTTAGTTTAACCTGAAGAACCGGATGGCTCGGTTATACCTGGTGCACGGACAGAACGGTCAGCGGCTGGGGATGGCTGGGAGATAAAAGGGGATCCCTCTTTCAGGAGTTTAAAAATGGTTTCAGTTTGGTTTGGGGTATAATTCTGGAGGCTGGCAACCGTAAGTCAAAGGCCTGTGTGTGTCTGTTGGGTGGTTTAGTTGGGGGCGGGGGCAGTCCCACAAGCAGTCTTGTCAGGGCCTCCTAGAACCTGGAGCCGGTCCCGTTTCTGAGTGCAAATAAAAGGCTGTGCTCTCCTGCTGAGCACGTTGGAAGAGTGCTCTCCGAGGATACATTAGCCTTATTATTCTTGCAAAGGGGGCGAGGCGGCCGTGATTGTATTTAACTTCCTCCGTGTGTCAACTCAGAGTCGTTTTGCATAGAGACTCTGTGAAGCGGAGGGAGAGTCGCTCCAACAGCCCCAAGCTATTCATGAGGGGAGGTTTGTCTTTCCGTTCTGTTGGCGAATGTTTAGTGTTTCCTGCTTCGGGCCTGAAAAAACGTTGGCTGCTTCTCTCTGGCCCTTTCCCTCTTCTGGAAACTCCTTCCTGCTAAGTACTGAAATTATTCTTTCCTGTTAATTACTGAAAAGTGCAATTAACAATGCGTCGCCAGTTCTAGGTTGGGAAATTCCTGGAGATTTTTGGTTAGAGCTGGGGGAGAGCGGGGTTTAGGGAGGGGTGGGACCTCGGTAGGGTGTATTACCGCAGAGTCTGCCCTCCAGATCTGCCACGGTCTCCGGGGGAACTGATCTCTATAGTTTGATCTAGCATTCCAGAAGATATCCATGCCCCACCTAGAAGCTGGGAACCCTGTATGAATCGGACACTTTACTCAGTATCGCTGAGGTCACTGTGCAGTGGTTAGTTTTCCAAAAAAGAGGTGCTGAGAGTCATGCCTCCATGGAAATCTCTCTGTCTCTCTCTGAGCTCAAAGGGTCTGCATGCTTATAAGCACACATGAGAGAGGCAGGTGTAGTCGTAGCATTTGCACTCGGTACATGCTCAGGGACACTCTTCTCTTCTTCTGTCAGAAGCTCCAGGTACAAATGTCAGTCTCCAGCTCAAAGATCTAACAGCTGCCATTTCACCTGGATAGGGCAGGGTATATGATTCTCCTTTGTTTATTGCATTTTTAAACATTTTTGCCCTGCTTTTCTCCTTCTTGGGGACCCAAAGCAGCTTTCCACATTGTTCTCCCTCCTTCATTGTATCATCACAACAAATAATTAATGGATATCGTCTGGCAATGTGTATAGTATGGCTAGGAGATCCTAAGATTGTCTGGCAGCCAGAAGTTCTAGTTCTTTTAGCATTAGGCACTACTAGGTGACGAGCTAGAGTTATTTTTTAAAGCAAGAGAAGTTTCAGAGGTGGTTTGCTATTGCCTGCCTCTGTGTCATGCCCCTGGTATTCCTTGGAGGTCTTCCACCCAAATACAAGCCAGGGCCAACCCTGCTTAGCTTCTGAGATCTGAGAGGGTCAGGCTACCCAGGGCTATCCAGGTCAGGGCATCATCACAAGAACCAACTTGTTAGGAAGGCTTGGCTGAGGGTGTGTGATGGTGGGCCCAGAGTTGCCTGCTGAGCTTCCCTGGCACAGTGAGAAATTCAGATTTGGTTCTTGGAAGCCCTAGCCTGACAAGCTAGCCACTGCACCATGCCAGCTCTCCCTCCCTGTAGTTTATCTTCACAACAGCCCTGTCAGGTAGGTTAGGCTGAAGTGAAATGACAGGCCCAAGAGCACTGAGAGCCAGTTTGGTGTAGTTGTTAGGAGTGTGTGGATTCTAATCTGGGAGAACCAGGTTTAATTCCCCACTCCTCCACATGCAGTTTGAGTCAGTCACAGTTCTCTCAGAGCTCTCTCAGTTCCACCTACCTCACGGATTGTCTGTTGTGGGGAGGGGAAGGGAAGGAGATTGTAAACCGCTCTGAGACTCCAAATGAAGGGCAAGGTATAAATCCAATCTCCTCTTCTTATATGGCTGAGGGAGGATTTGAACTCTCTCTATCTCTTCAGTTTTTGTGGCACCCTCTAACCACTGGGCTGAACTGGCTGTCCCTAATCCAAGTCCCACTGCTGGCTCTTTCCTGGCACTTACACAGGATGCTAACCCAGCAGCAACTTCAGTTTTAAGCCACAACATCAAAATTTTTCACCTCAGACTCAACCCTGCCCTCAGCACAGCATAAATCACTGTAAAATGGCTCTTCTTTGGAAGAGGGTGACTCCTCAGTCTGTGGCCCAGGGCTCTGAACCAAGATTGTCATCATAATCTACTTACTTTGGATGTACTCTGTATTTCTGGTTAATTTGGTTTTCTCTCAGCCATGTAATTCAAGTTTTAAAAATGAAGGAGTCTCAAAAACCATCAGGGCTAACAGATTGCTTGTGGCATCCATATTTGTTGACCACAGAGCCCATTTCCTCAGGAGCACAAAACTGTTGTGAGTAGTGGCTGAATAGGGAAACGGACTAAGTTTGTACCCTATAGATTAATAGCTGGTGCCAGTCCAGTGCTGAAATTTTTATATATTTTCTCTTATTGTACCTTTTGTAGAGTCTAGGGCTGATTTCGCACTAGAGCTGCCTCGATGTTGTGCCGCCGTTTGCCCTGATACTATTGGTAAATTTCACACCTGAAGCTGCGGGGCGGCATTTTGACTCGCGGCTTTGCCCGATTTCCCCTGCAGTTTCGTGATCCTGTTTTTTTGAGGATCATCCCCGCAGTTTCGTGATCCTGTTTTTTGAGCATCATGAAACTGCAGAGGAAATCGGGCGAAGCCGCAGGTCAAATGCAGCCCCGCGGCTTCGGGTGTGAAATTGACCAATAGGATCGGGGCAAACGGCGGCGCAACATCGAGGCAGCTCTAGTGTGAAATCAGCCTAGAAGTTTTCTAATTTCTACTTAAATGACATGAGAATGTCTGGTTTTTCTCCTTATTGTAAATGCTGTTGCTTCTTCTGATGCCCGTTTCTAGAATTTTCATAGTACCCTTTCCCTCCTCTTGTCACACACTGCTAATCCTATCCAGTTCGTTCCCCTGGTAAAAACGGGGTTTATTTTTGCCCCTGGGATTGGATGCTTTTAAAGAAAGTGTTCTAAAGGAGCCATGGCTCAGTGGCACAGCATCATCTTCACATGCAGAAGGTCCCAGGTTCAATCCCTGGCAGTTTAAGGCTGTAGATGATGATGAGAAAGACCTCTGCCTAAGAGCCATTGCCAGTCACAGTAGACAGCGCTGGCCATGATAGACTAAGGGTCTCATGTGGGATAAGGCTCAAATTAGACATTATGTCTGATAAAAGTTGGGTGGAGGGTCCCCCCCTGTTTTTGGGGTTTTAGTTTACAATCAGATTGGGGAACCAAAGTTCTCAAGCCCGCTGGGGTCTGATTTGGCTCATGAGTGCAGCTGAAACAGCCTGTCTGCCCCGCTGTAGGGGTGCACACGCCACAGCTTCATGCATTCATTTAAAGAATCAGGTACAGGCATTTTGGATACCCAGAGAAGGCAATTGACGGTTTTAAAAGAGCAAACAACTTCCGGTAGCTGGCAGCACTAACTTTTATCTTGGTTCGTCAACCTGTGCTGCGCTATGCAAACATATTTTGCTGTTAGTCTGTGATTTATAGAACAGAAAAGGGTAAGAATCCTCTTCACTCTGAAGACATGTGCAGTGACTCACGAAAACTCGCATACCCTGCCACAAATCTTGTCAGTCTTTACGGTGCTCCTGGACGCTTGCTCTTTTCTACTGCCGTAGGGGTGACTGTAGCCAGATACTGAAGAAGTGAGCAGTGACTCACGAAAGCCAGTTTGTCGAGAGCCTGTTTGGTGTAGTGGTTAAGTGCACAGACTCTAATCTGGGAGAACCGGGTTTGATTCCCCACTACTCCACTTGCACCTGGCTGGATGACCTTGGGCAAGCTGTAGTTCTGATAAGAGCTGTTCTTGAAAAAAGAATAGTTTGTGTCAGAGCTCTCTCAGCCCCACCTACCTCACAGGGTGTCTGTTGTGGGGAGGGGAAGGGAAAGGAGTTTGTAAGCCGCTCTGAGACACCTTTGGGTAGTGAAGGGTGGGGTATAAATCCAATCTCTTCTTCTTCTTCTCCTAAAAAGTAAAGGTAAAGGTTCCCTTGCTCGAAAGCCAGTCGAATCCGACTCTAGGGTTGCGGTGCTCATCTCCGTTTCAAAGCCGAAGAGCCAGCGCTGTCTGAAGACGTTTCCGTGGTCATGTGTCCGGCATGACTAAACACCAAGGCGCACGTAACGCTGCTTCTCCTACCCTGCCACAAATTTTGTCCGTCTTTAGGGTGCTGCTGGACTCCTGCTCTTTTCTACCGCTACAGACAGACAAACGCGGCTAATCTGCTACCCATCTTGATCTATTTGTAGTACAGTTTCTCCCTCCCTCCCTCCTTCCCCCCTCCCCCTCTCTCTGCAAAGCAACCAGTGGTTAAAACACAACTGCGATTGGGGGTTTACCGACATGCCGTAGGAATGGAGATTGCATTTTACTGGCAGATGCTGATGGCAAAAACTTGGATGCTGGTCAGCTTATCTAGACAGTTTTCAAAGCACACCTTCTCAGATGCCTGGGAGGGGTAGGGATACACTCAACTCAGGATTTTATTTTTTAAAAAATGTGTCTCCCAGCTGGAACGCAAGCGGATGCTTCCTGAGCTCCCACCGCAAGATTATTCCGGGGGAACAAAAGGATGACTGTTCTGCTCTGCCGCTTTCCCTTTCAGCAGCTCCGCTCTTGAGTTACTGAAGGGCAACACCTGCTCTCCCCCCCCCCCCCCCCGCCACCCCCCGCAAAGAGGCAAAGTGTTAGAGGCCACTTGGTCTGCTGGGAGAGAAACGGTGTGGTTAGTTAGCCGTGGCAAGTTAGCCACCCACCTTGGAGGGTGGGTGGGGAACTGGACAGGGTCGCAGTCATAAAGGCCCAGGAGCTGGGGGAGGTATGCCTCGAACACAGGGCCAGAACACTTGAAGCTGCCAAGGGGATGGCACATGGGCATAAGAACCTAAGAGAAGCCAATGTTGAATCAGGCCAGTGGCCCATCCAGTCCAACACTCTGTGTCACGCAGTGGCCAAACATATCAGGTGCCCTTAGGAGGTCCACCAGTGGGGCCAGGACGCTAGAAGCCCTTCCACTGATCCCCCCCCCCAAGCACCAAGAATACAGAGCATCCCTTGCCCCAGACCGAGAGTTCCTGTCTATACCTTGTGGATTCAACTGTCCTGCATGAAGACTTGCTGTCGGTTGGGCCTTTAGCACAGTGTCTCCCAGCCATGGGTTGGGACTTAAAAAGACGGCTGCCAAACCTCTGAAAGTGAGTCACAGGCTGGTCCTCTCCAAGTGCCACCCCTCCCCTCTCCATTGTTCTCTTTTGTTTTGGAAATCAAGGTCTGGCACCAGAAACGGTGTCTTCTGTGTCATGCATTAGCTGGTACTTTCCCCTTCTTTGCATAGACATCTTGACCCGTGCACCAAATGGAATGAATCAGATGCTTGATTCTGCTGACTTTATTTGAGGATGATTACAGTTGAATAGAATATGAGTATATGTGAAACTCAGGCATGTTTGTGAAAAATGGGATTGGTCTGCTATAAGAAACTGTATTGTAATTGATTTGTATGTGGATAAATGATTTGTATGTGGCTAAACCCAGGCCTTCTGCTGATGTTGCCTCCTGGCTCTGGGATTCAGAGGATTAGTGCCTCTGAATGTGGAGGATCCCTTCCGTGCTGCCTTCCACGTCCAGGCCAGTGTTCCATTGCTTCTGAGGCAGCCTGTTTATCCTTCATGAACCCAGCGTAGCTTGACTTGTATGCAATGCTGGTGAGTTAAATGCACTTGTTTGTGGGACTCTGCAGTCACTCAGTATCTCATTTAAAGAGAAGAGAAGAAGAGAGAAGAGATTGGATTTATACCCCACCCTTAGCTGCCCAAAAGAGTCTCAGAGCGGTTTACGATCCTTTTCCCTTCCCTTCCCCTCCCCTCCCGTCCTCACAACCCTGTGAGGCAAGTGGGGCTGAGAGAGCTCTGACTGAGAACTGCTCTTGAGAGAACAGCTCTGAGAGAACTTGTCACTGACCCAAGGTCACACTAGCAGCTGCAAGTGGAGGAGCGGGGACTCAAACCTGGTTCTCTCAGATTAGAGTTCACACTCCTAACCACTACACCAAACTGGCTCTGCCGGCTGTGCAAACCAGCGGTGCATTTTTAATTAGTGTGCCAGGGCAGCTCCTTTCCAGGTTTGCAAACCCTGAATAGACTTATGAAGTCCATGTGAGGGGCTTGGTCAGGTAATGGCCCAGTTTCTACAAGGAGCTGTGTGACCACGAAGTCCCTTGGGTTTTGTCTCACCAGCCTCCCGTTCCAGCTGGGCATTAGACTGGTGTTGGAATGCTGCGGTCCTGTGGATGAGGGCAAAAGGGCTGAATCCACACAAGATGGAGACCGTCATGGTTGGGAAAGCTGATGTCTCGGAATGGGAGCTCCTCTTCAGGTCTTACCAACTGACTGAGCGAAAAATGTAAAAGCGTGTCTAAGCCCGGCTTTGCTAACTGAAGAAGGATGGAGTAGTTACTAGGAGTGCCTTTTCTCCATCTTGGCCCTAATCTTTGCCTTGTTGCATGGCTGTTATGGACCAACTGATCCATGCTTGTATAACCTTAGGACTGGACTACTGTAACATGGACTACATGGGGCTGCCCTTGGAGACCACTGAGAAGCCTCCATTAGCACAGAACACACGTACACTTCTTCTGACTGAGACTAGTCAATACGTATATATTATGCCACTATCACAACAGCTGTACCAGCTACCAGTATGGTATGAGTCTCAATCGAAGGGGGTGGCCATTCTCATTAAAGCCCTTTCACGGACTGGGACCCACATGACTTCAGCTGTGTGGCAGCTCCATTCCACCTAGCTGGCGCTGCCCACGGTGCCCTTCCTACAGGTGGCTTGTGCTGGTGTTGCCCAAATCTGCTGCTGTTGCATGCCTGCTTACCAAGACGGTGTGAAACTTTCTATCTTCAGAAGCCTTCCAGAAAGCTTGCGTAGCTGTAATGAATCATAGATCATAGAATCAGAGTTGGAAGGGGTCCATACAGACCCTCTAGTCCAGCCCCCTGCTCAATGCAGGATCAGCCTAGAGCATCCCTGACAAGTGTTTGTCCAGCTGCTGCTTCAAGACTGCCAGTGAGGGGGAGCTCACCACCTCCCTATGCAGCCGATTCCACTGTGGCACCACTCTTACCATAAAAAAGTTTTTTCTAAGATCCAGCCGGTACCTTCCCGCCCTTGATTTAAACGCATTCTTGTGAGTCCTGTCCTCTGCTGCCAACAGGATCAGCTCCCTGCCTCCCTCTAAGTGACAGCCCTTCAAATACTTAAAGACAGCAATCATGTTCCCCCTCCACCTCCTCTCCTCCAGACTGAACATTCCCAAGTCCCTCAGCCTTTCCTCATAAGGTTTGGTCTCCAGGCCCCCCCTGCCCTCCCTTCTCATGATCTGCCAATATCCAACCATGTGTGGATGCAGCACAAGTTAGCACTGGAAAATAAAAGATTCTGAGTCTTACCACACTGAGATTTTTATTTATTTATTTCAGATATTTAGATATTCATTTTAGATTCCTGCCCTCGATTTAAACCCATTCTTGAGTCCTATCCTCTGCTACCAACAAAATCAGCTCCCTGCCTCCCTCTGACAGCCCTTCAAATACTTAAAGACAGCAATCATGTCCCCCCCCCTCAACCGCCTCTTCTCTAGACTGAACATTCCCAAGTCCCTCAGCCTTTCCTCATAATGTTTGGTCTCCACGCCCCCC
>NW_015168707.1:86501-88064 GCF_001447785.1 Gekko japonicus
GGGGGGGGGGGAACCCCTGGCCAAAACTGGCCTGGAGATAGGGTTGCCAACCTCCAGGCTGGGCCTGGAGACCTCCCGCTTTTACAACTGATATCCAGCTGATAGAGATCAGCTCCCCTGGAGAAAACGGCTGCTTTGAAGGGTGGACCCTATGGCATTGTACTATGCTGAGGCCCCTCCCCTCCCCAAACCCCGCCCTCTCTTGGATCCACCCCCAAAGTCTCCAGGTATTTTCCAACCCAGACCTGGCAACCCTACCTGGAGAACAATTGTTTCCTGACCCCAGAGAGGCAATCTGCATTTCCCTGGGCGTACAAGAAAGGGCCACAAGAACTAAGCACTAATGCAACCCTTCCTGCCCTCCCTTCTCATGATCTGCCAATATCCAACCATGTGTGGATGCAGCACAAGTTAGCACTGGAAAATAAAAGATTCTGAGTCTTACCACACTGAGATTTTTATTTATTTATTTCAGATATTTAGATATTCATTTTAGATATTTATACTCTGCTTCTTTCAGCAATAGGGACCCAGAGCAGTTTCCAGCGTCGTTCTCCCCGCCCTTGATTTCATCCTCACAACAACCCTGTGAGGTAGGTTTGGTTGAGTGAGAAAGAATGACTGGCTATCCTGTGAGCTTCCATGTGACTGGGGGGAGGGGGGAGGTCAAGACAGAGCCTGCAGATACCTAATCGCTGCACCATGTTGTTGTTGAAATCCAAGTCCTGCAAAATCTTAAGGGAAAAATATCAGTAAATGTTGCAAAGGAGAAAACTGGTGAATGAAGAGGATGCCATTCATACCCCAGTTTTAGAAATCGCTGTGAGAAATGTCTAAGGGAAATGGCTGAATAAATTTGGCTGCAGAGTGTGAAATGACCTTTTCTCCTTTTTAAAATTGCAGTGCGGTTATTCTCCTGCCCTTTGTTCTTTCACGCCCCATTTCTGGAACAAATTTTTGCCATTTCCTTCAAGTCTTAGTGGACTGACTGTCTTACAGCGTTGTAGAATGCTTTGTCTTATGGAGCTCCATCTCGGAAACACAGGTTTGTTGCACACAGTTCTGTGGGAGGCCTTAAAAGAGACCTGATCCCAGCGTGACCTTTTCCCCAGGAGGAGGGAAGTTGATGAAGAAAATCTGATTTTTTAAAAAAGAGGGTGGGAGGGGGAATGTCTGAATAGCCTGCCCTGGGCTCCATAGAAACCTATCAGCAAGCCTGCTTGACTACTGAGGCCAGCTTTGAAGAGGTTGCTGTACCTACCGTAGGAAGGCAGAAGGAAAGGGATTTAGGGTCCAGGGCATTTCAGATTTCCCCCCTGTGTTCTGCCACCCTCCAATATGCAGTGGCAAATGGTCATTTTGGCTTTTTTTATTGTGGTGTTCGTGAAAAACTGGAGCAGAAACTGGAGCCCGTGAGCACGTCCAGTTCAGCTAAATTTGGGACGTTCCCTTCCCCGTCATGGACTGGATTCACCCCATTTTAACCTTGATCAAGGCTGATGGGCACCTCTTTCAGCCAGTTGTGTTGTACAGACAACGAAAAAATGGAGGAAAAGCAGGAAT
>NW_015168707.1:88106-95443 GCF_001447785.1 Gekko japonicus
GGCCTCCTGTTCCCTCCCTGTTCTTCCACACATTCAGTGTGCCTGTATCTCTTTACCCACGACATTTCCTGTTTTCTGCTCTCTGTTTTTGTCTCTGATACAATGCCTGTAAAAATGCTGTAGATGGGTTGCGTGGGTTGTCATTCATGAGGGTTCAGCCCCCCCTCCTTTTAGAACGTCACTCTTTGAATGGGTAGGTGCCGAAATCTTAGGGTTGCCAGATTCAGGTGGAGAAACTCCTGGAGATTTGAGGATGGAGCCTGGGGAGGACAGGGACCTTGGATGGGGCACAGTGCCATAGAGTCCACCCTCCATAGCGGCCATTTTCTCCAGGGGAACTGATCTCTGTAATCTGGAGAGGAGGTGTAATTCCAGGGGATCTCCAGGTCCCACCTGGAGGCTGGCATCCCTAATGCATATTGTGCCTCTTGGCTGGGGCCACAGCACTGAAGCAGAGCTTCAGCTCTGCATGCAGAAGGTCCCAGATTCAATCCCCAGCTCAAAATGGAAGAGGGACGAGGACTTATGAAAGGTCCCTCTGCCTGAGACCCAAGAGAGCTACCCTTAGTCCTAGAGGACAGTATTATTAGGCTGACGGTCTGATGTGGCCCAAGGTAGCTTCATGGATTTGTGTGTGGGGCACAGCCATGTCAAATACATGCTCATTAATGCACCCTGCAGCAAGTGGGATCTATCGAGCTGTTTGTAATGAGACATGAGACAATTATGGTACCCTCATGAGACAATTTATGGTGTATCCTAGTGTGTCTTTTAGGAGCAGCTCTAACAGCTGGTACTAGCCTAATGGTGTCAGAGTGCGGAAACGAAGAAGGTTGGCCACGATCCGTACTTGGATGGGAGGCCACCGAGGATGACTGGTGCTGCCGTGTGGAGGAAGGCAATGGGGCAAACCAGCTCTGCTCATCTCTTGCCTTGAAATCGCCATGAGTTAGCAGGAGTCGACTTGATGGCACACAACCAGCATCTTAGTTTTTAAATTAGTGGAGGGAGTACTGTTGCAGGCTAGGGTTGTCAGGTCCACTCTTCACTCCAGCAGGGGGATTTGGGTGTGTGTGTGTTCCGGGGTGGGCGGGGATGCCCCAAGCCCCACCCCCAAGAGCAACCACCCACCCACCCCTCTTCCTCTCCCACCAGATTTAAAGGACTTCAGCTGATCGACGGGGACCACGTGGCCTGCTGGTCAGCTGGAGGGCCCTTTAAATCTAGTGGGAGGGAGGGAGACGGGCAGTCGCCGGCCGCACGCTCGGCTCCCAAAAAGACGCTTTAATTTTTTTACACTGTGTGATCCTCCTTGAGTTGCAATCAGAAAGGTGGGCTATAAAGAAAGAAAATAAAAATATGCCACTGTGAGCTTCGTGGATAGAGTTGCCAGCGCTGAGTTGGGAAATACCTGGAAATTCTGTGGGCGGAGCCTGAGGAGGGCAGGGTTTGGGAGGGGAGGGGCTTCAGTGGGGTATAAATGCCATAGATTCCACCTTCCAAAGCAGCCATTTTCTCCAGCTGTAATTCCCGGAGATCTCCAGTCACAACCTGGAGGTTGGAAACCCTACTCGTGGAGGAAGGGTGAACTCAAAACATAATAGTGAAGTGTAAATAAGAAGAGTTAACTCTGTTGGTTTAACACCCTCTTGTCTTCCTGTCTCCCTTGAAAGCTGTGTTGCTTGTCATCGACCCAGGCTAGCAGTTTTTCCAGAAGGATGTCTGGTTTAAGCCCCACATCCCACACGCATTTTACTCCTTCTCTTCTGTCACTCTCTGGCATTTTGCTTGTGCAGTCATCGTTCATTAATTGCTTCCACATCCAAAGCTTTCAACGGTGAAATCATATTAAACAGGGTACAGTCTCCTACGCTTGTTGATGAAATCTGTTTTCCTTTCCTCTTACGTCACCTGGCTAAAGTGTCTAGCTATGGTAGCAAAACCCTTTTTTGTCCGCAGGCATCCAGGTTTGCGAGCGTCTGCCCTGCCCCCTCATCCTAGGAACCAGGCTAAGTTTGCTGCATCGGAAGCGGCTATCTTATCAGTTGAGATTGGAACAGGAAACGTTTTGGGGCAAGCTGGATTTTAAAAGGCTGCAGGCATTGTCTCATTAGCTTGGTAAACTTCCTTCTGCTTAGAGCAAGAAAGGGCTGTGGTCCGATGGGGAGTAATGGTTAACCATAGCTCCTTTTCCTTTGCAGTGATTAAATACTAGGTCTGAGTACTGGTTGAGGATTGGTTGAACAAACCATGCTGAAATGAGGTTTTGTAATGTTTGCATGCTCTCTTTTATCCTTTCCTCTTAGTAAAATTCATGCGTGTCATTTCCTTGATCTAGTTCTTTGCCCATAATAACCTGAGGGATTCAGCCTAATCCTTCTGTTTTAACTCAGGACCTTCAAGAAAGAACAGAGTTTGGGTCCAGTGGCACCTTTAAGACCCACAAAGTTTAATTCTGGGTATAAGCTTTTGTGTGCATGCACACTTCTTCAGATCTGAAGTGCTACTGGACTCACACATTGTTCTGTTGCTTCAGGCCAACATAGCTACCGCAACCCACCTGAATTTATCTTCATGAAAGGTTGACTTTCATGGTCAAAAGGGATTCCCGATGGTGATTAGAAGCTGCCGGTTGTACGCTTCAGGTGGGCTCCACAGCTGTTGACTCTGGCTTATTTATTTAGCTTATTTATAATTTAGGTTAAATTACATAAATGAGAAAAAAATGCAAAACCCCCCCACATATCTGACATGACGGATCAAACAATACAGAGAATGGAGTTACAGAATTAGAATACAGTGCCGTAAGAGCAGTATAATACATACAATAAAGGGATAACTCCATCAGCCTTCCCTACCCCACTTTTACACCATCGGTGTGGCACTGTCTGTTTGTTGTTCTCTGCCACCTGCCCAATACTTGGTTTCATCTATGGGCATACATATTGAAAGTTCTCTAGAGGCGCTTACGAACTGTCCCTGAGACCATTTCTGCAGTCGTGAAATTCCCCGCATTGACATTTTTAAAACTCTGCGTCATGTGAAATTTTCTGCAGTAGATTTTTTTCCTCACCAGGCGCAAACTCACATTTTTCTCCTCCGTACCCCGCGTTTTCAGAACTCGCTAAAACTGGGGATTCAGAAAATGCAGGGTAAGAAGGAGAAAACTTCGGGTTTGCACCCGGAGAGGAAAAATCTACTGCAGAAAATTTCACATAACCCGCAGTTTTAAAAACATCAATGCGAGGAGTTTCACGACTGCCCTGAGCCTGCCTTGGCGGGGAGGGTGGGATATAAATCAAACGAATAAAATAAATAAATAGTCTGAGTGCCATATTGTGTACTATGTGATGCTGTATAGGTCTTTTTCAATATTGTGTAGATTGTGTTGTGAAGGGGTTTTTTTTGTATATTTACTGCTGTAACCCGCCCTGAGCCCTGCTGGCTAGAAATTCAATGAAATAAATAAATAAAAATAATACATGCCACGAAGAGTGGCAACATGTAATTTCTCCATGAAGGAACCACAGAAAAAAAGAGATGTATGCGGAAAAGTTAAGAACTCTGGAATGAGCAGGGAAGTGGATCAAAGACTAGCTAGTCTAGCTAAGTCTAGCTAAGTGGGGGGCCAACACACTTTTAAAAAGTGTTAGGCGTCAATGCTGGATGTTTTAGGGGGAGTTCCAAGAAATGTTTGCAAGTTGCAGTACCAAACATGCTGAGTGGGTGGAAACTGAGCAGATGACATAACCGTCAGTTTTTGAGCGTTCACCCTACCTTCTCTAAACATGTGGAACTCCAGAGACCCTTGCATGCCTTTTGCAGAACTGCTGGAACAGGAATGTCAGCTGCTTCACTTGAACCAAGCCAGGGGAGTGAGGTGTTTTCAGACACACAACAGGCTGTTGATGCATAAACAAAGCAGCAGGCCGAGCCAAGGGCAGCTGGGATTTGGTTACAGTGGCCTCTGGGGTGTCCTTTGAAGATCTTAATTTCTGGGGAAATCTCCATGCCTTTGAACTGTGGCTAGATCCTGAAGATGGAAAGGTTTGTCTCAGAAGAAGGGATGGATTAATTGAATAGGGAAGCTGTCAGGTCCGCTAGTTAATCCAGAGGAATCCCAATGCATTTTATCTTTAAAAGCATCTTTTGTGAAAGAGGGCTTGGGTTGCATTATTATTTTTTGTGTGGACTGCTTTGGACAAGAGCCAGTATTTGAATTTTAGATAGGCCTTACAAAAGAAAATAAATCCATCTGCATCTAAATGACCTTTATGGGGAAAGTTCCGTATCCCACTTCTGTAACACTTAACTTAGCTTGTTGCCTCATACTCACTCTCGGCTAGTAGGTGAATTGTTATCTGTAAGACCTGGTTTGTACATGTAGAAAAATAAGGTGTTAGACTGGATTGAATAAGTCTCTCACCTAGGTGCCAAATCGACATGGAGGGAGAAAGATTCAGGCATGCAGCCGTCTTGGTCTGAAGCAACACGACAAAGTTTGAGTTCACTGCAATGCTCCCTCTAAGCTGTGGAGTCCTGTGAGCAAAAATTCTACTTTGTGAGCTACTGGCATTAAAGTTGTGAGTGAGCGATTTGGCTACTGCATAAACTAGTTTGCTCTGGAGCCATCCTTCCTGAGCTAAGACAAAAAATGTGTGAGCCGGAGGGTAAAAACCTGTGAGCTAGCTCACACTAGCTCAGCTTAGAGGGAACACTGGTCCAGTGGTACCTTTAAGACCAATGGTTTTATTCTGGGTGTAAGCTTTTGTGTGTGTACACACTTCTTCAGATACTGGTCCCTGTATACTAGTCCCTGGTATCTGAAGAAGATACTGGTCCCTGGTATCTGAAGGAAGTGTGCATGCACACGAAAACCTATACCCAGAATAAAACGTAGCAGGAGAAAGGTTCTGTCCCTTCTTCGCTTGCTTCCCTGGCTTTTTGTTTGCAGGGAGTCATTAATATAGGGGATCGTTCCCAAAGGTGATCTTCCACTTGCTGTCTGAAGTGGTACAGCCCGTTTTACCAACTAGTCCCCCTGTATGTGTGAACCAGGTCTTAGATTCTCCTAAGTTTAGGGGTCTGCGGATTTTAAAAAATACCTTCTGCTTTGTTGGGCACTATAAAGGAGGAAAGCGATGGTGAACCTAAACAGCATGATAAAAAGTAGAGTTTGTGGTTGGGTGAACGTAAGAAGAGCCTTGCTGGATCAGAGCAGTGGTCCATCTAGTCTAGCATCCTATTTCACTTAGTGGCCAACCAGTTGTCCCAGAGGGCCAACAAACAAGGTCATAGAGGCCAAGGCCTTTCCCCATCGTTGCCTACTAGCACTGGGTTTCAGAAGTTTACTGTCTGTGAATATGGAGGTTTGCTTTACTCACGACTTGTCATTCATAAATCTATTTGGCCCCTTTTAAAGTCATAGATGCTCACGGACATCACCACCTCTGCATGCAGTGAATTCTACAACTTAATTGCTTCTTGAGTAAAGACGTATTTCCTTTGGTCCATCTTGTACCTGTTGACCATCAACTTCATTGGGTCCCCGTGAGTTCTGTATTGTTATTATGCCTCGTCTTCTTTTTTCTAAGCTAAAAACTCCCTAGATTCTTCAGCCTTTCCTCATAAGAAAGGTGTGCCAACCCTTTGATCGGCTTGGTTTCCCTCTTCTATGCTTTTCCCTACCTCTGCAATGTCCTTTTTGAGTTCTGGCAACCAGAAGTATGTACAGTATCCCAAAAGAGGCTGCACTATGGCTCCATACAAATGGTGTTTCTTCTCTTGACCTTTGCTGTTTTCACTGATCCATCATTTTGTGATTGACTGCATCTTTATTGATATGGTAGATTTTATTGATATGGTAGAGTGATTGATTGCATCTTTATTGATACGGTAGAGTCCAACTCCTGCCAACCTAGCAGTTTGAAAGCAAGAAAGTGCAAGTAGATAAATAGGTACCACTTTGGTGGGAAGGTAACAGCATTCTGTGCGCCTTGGTGTTTAGTCATGCCGGCCACATGACCACGGAAACGCCTTTGGACAGCGCTGGCTCTTCGGCTTTGAAACGGAAATGAGCACCGCAACCTTAGAGTCGGACTCGACTGGCTTTCGAGCAAGGGAACCTCTACCTTTACCTTTAGAGTTTATTTTGAACTGATATTTTTTTTGAAGCTGCTGTGAAGGGTTGACTTTGGCTGAACAAATAGGTTTAAACAATAAATGGGGATGTGTAATGGCATAGTATAGCCCACTCTCACCAGATCTAGGAAGCTAAGCTGGGTTAGTATTTAGACGAGAGACCACCAAGGGCTTTGCAGCGAAGACAATGGCAAACCACCTCTGCCTAATCACATACTTTGAAAACCCCATGGGATTGCTGCTGATCGCCTGTAACCTGATGGTACTTTACACAGATGATACACAAAATGTGCCTGTAGAGCTCCAGATGATCCCAGTGCAGAGTACAGATAACTAAAAATGCTCACTGTTTAGGAGCCAGGTTGGCTATTGATTTTTTAAAGGGGGCTTCGGCTTAGGGCTGAAAGGCCAGTAGAAGTGGTTTTGTGCACTTAGTCTTTTGCAAGCTTCCAGGTGGAGACGTCTGTCTTCCGATGTGACTATCCCCACTTTCCTCTTATTAGGTTCTTTAGCCACCCACTCCTATAAAGCTTGTTGACTTCATGTCGCTTCCAAGTCATGGTGACCCTATGAATGAATGTCCTTCAAAAAGTCCTATCACTAGCAGCCTTGCTCATGTCTTGCAAATTGAAGGCCGTGGCTGCCTTGACTGAGTCAGTCCGTCTCATGGTGGGCCGCCCTCTTTTCCGGCTGCCTTCACTTTTCCTAGCATTGTCGTCTTTTGCAGTGACTCTTGTCTGTTCATAATGTGACCAGGGTATGATAGCCTCAGTTTAGTCATGTAATCTTCCAGGAAACGTTCAGGCTTGGTTTGATCTAGAACGCACTTATTTGTCTTTTTGGCAGCCCATTTTATCTGTAAATCTCTCCTCCATTCGATTTGATATACCGCCCTAACCCCCGTAGGGGTCTCTGGGCGGTTTACATGAGGGGTGCTAATCACAATTTAACCCTAAGGCCACATTATTACGGGGAGTGGGACAGCCTACCGGCACCCAGGTGGAGGTAGATGTCTTTTCCGGTCTGGCTGGCTTCATTCCCGGCGGTATATGGCTGTTGTTCTTCTGGCGCATTTTGCGATCTGGCGCGCAGTCAGCGTCCTTCTCAGGTCCCGACAACGTCCTACCGGCTCCACCGTGCCCCTGGATGACGTCACCGTGCGCCTCCTGCTGCACGACAGCCGCTCGCTGTTCCCG
>NW_015168707.1:95625-122484 GCF_001447785.1 Gekko japonicus
ATTGGTCAGTTTCACACCCGAAGCTGCGGGGCTGCATTTTGACTCGCGGCTTCGCCCGATTTCCCCCGCAGTTTCGTGATCCTGGTTTTTGAGGATCTCCAAAACTGCGAAGGAAATTGGGCGAAGCCGCGGGTCAAATGCAGCCCTGCAGCTTCGGGTGTGAAATTGTCCAATAGTGTCGGGGCAAACGGTGGCGCAACCGCGAGGCAGCTCTAGTGCGAAATCAGCCTTTGTTTCCCCTCTCTCCTCTCCCTGTCATTACTATGCTCATGGTAGAGGCTGTCTGAGTGGGCGTATGTTGGCTTCCATCCACCCTATTGCAAACTGTTCTCAGTTTGGCTTGATTTCAGCATCTCTCATGCTTCTGCTCCCTCGTGCACACATTTGTAGTCTCTGGCATGCGAGTTCACGAAATGGAAACAAACTCAAAAGCTTTAGTCATGCTAGGGAACCTCCCTCCCACCTTCCATTTCTAAAATGCTGCTTCATTTCATAGAGGGAGAGTGGAAACCAGCATGCATATTATGCAAGAGAGATGGATCACTGCTCACAGAAACTGCCTGATGATGTGTGACCCTTCTGTGGCCTTGGTCATACGATACGATACTAGGCAGTGGGCGGGGTTTGACACAGAACAAAAACTCAGTAATGCAAATACCTTTACTTGGGCTTCAGATAAAGCAGTGGCTGAAACGGTTACTGGTTAGACCACTCCGTACAATACCTGATATAAAAGTCAGGCTGAATTAAATCTTCCTTTTGTTTTCCCCATCTCTAGGGTTAACGTATCTTTCTGTGCTGGTGCAAATGTAATGCTGCTGTTTTTTTAAACATTAAGACAGAGGTTCCTAACCTTTTGGGGATGATGACCTGCTAATCAAATGGACTTAGTATCGTATAGGGTTGCCAGGTCCATTGGAAACATTTCTAGGGTTAACGTATCTTTCTGTGCTGGCGCAAATGTAATGCTCCTAACCTTTTGGGGATGATGACCCGTTAATCCAAATTTACTTAGGATGGTATAGGGTTGCCAGGTCCATCGGAAACACTGGCAGGGGGATGTTCCGGGAACGGGAAGTGACGCCACGCGACGTACCTATATCACCTGGAAGTGATGTAAGCATGTCAGGGATGTCGGGAGTGATGCTCTGGTTTTGGGGCAAACTCTCTGGTAAAATCAGCCTCAAACCATAGAGTTTTGCCCAAAATACAGAGTCTGGTCCCCTGATATCACAGACATGCTTATATCACTTCCAGGTAATGTAGGCACATTGCATTTATTTCCGGTGATGTCGCTGGTTTTTTTGGGGGGGATTTTCTCCCGACGCCCAGCTGGCCAGCGGCGGGCAGGAGCCTGCAAAACTGGGGAATTCCCCACCCCCAGCTGGGGAATAGCAACCCTAGTATGGTAACCCATCCAGGGCTGGCGAACGTTTTTTTTTGGTACCCTAGGCAAGCAGTGACCAGAGTCACAACAAGGAGGCAGGCTATGGCAAACCACCTCTGGTTTGCCATTGCCTGCCTCCTTGTTGTGACTCTGGTATTCCTTGGTGGTCTCCCTTCCAAATACCAGAGGTCATTTCGGGGGGGATCGCAGTTCCCCCAGGTGAGGTGCGGGGGGCAGGGCACATGATGAAGCCCCGCCCCCTGCTTCCGGCTGCCCCTCCCTGCCTCTCCCCACCCCTGCCTGCCTGCGGCCAGGGAGGGCCTTCGCGGGGCTTCCTTGTACTCCCACCGGCCTTGCAGGTCCACAGCCGGACCCCTAATGGGGCTCGGCAGTGGAGCTGCAAGGCCGCCGGTGGCGGCCGGGACCGTTGGGGGCGGGGTGTGTGGCCTTATGACACACTTCCGGTGATGTCAGGGTGTGTGGCATATGCTAATGAGTTATGCTAATGAGTTCCCCTAGCTCTTTTTCTACGAAACGACCCCTGCCAAATACTGACCAGTTTGGTTAACTTTACACCGACAGGTCATTCACAGCGCGTCAAGGTGGATCCCACAGAGCTGCCCCTCCAATGGAGGCCCTTCATGTGGTACAAGGAGGCTCCTTGTGCCACAGGATGGTACCATGGCTAGAAGACTGGATCCCAATCGGTGTTCCCTCTAAGCTGCGTTAGCATGAGCTAGCTCACAGTTTTTTAGCCTCCAGCTCACACATTTTTGCCTTAGCTCAGAGAGGATGGCTCCAGAGCAAACGAATTTATGCAGCATCCAAATTGCTAACTCACAACTTTAATGCCAGCAGCTCACAAAGTAGAATTTTTGCTCACAAGACTCCACAGCTTAGAGAGACCATGGATCCCAATGACCGCAAGAGTCAGAGTATAATCTAACAACCCCTCATAAGTCAGCTGTGACTTTACGGCAAAAAAAAAAAAAGGAAAAGGAGTCAGTGAGGGGTTTGGCAGTTGTGCATAGACAACTGTGTGGTTTTATACTGGCTTTTCCTTTCCATGGAGCGAATCCCTTCATTCAGAAAAAAAAAAATACACTTGGCACACGGGGACAGTTTGCGAGGGCAACTGCGGACCGAGATCCAGTTGTATTAAACAACCAAACAGGCCCGCCAGAGCCTTCCAAAGAAACAGGAAGAAAGTGTTTCCCCCTCTCCGGCTCTTTTTTTATCTCCAGACTGCTGCTCCTTGAACTCTTTTTCCCCCTCCCTTTTGTTTGGCGCCGTTGTCAAGGTGATGAATTAGCTGCTCTCTGTATGTGTGTACGTCCTTATTCTCCTGCGTAGAAAAGCTGACACGATTGACACAGCGGTCCCCCCCCCCCTTTCATTCAAACGACAGGGCCCGCTGCTCTGGAAATTATTTATCTCCCTGTCCTACTCAAATAAATAATAAAGCACCGATGAATAGAACATGGAATTAGTGATCTTAGCGGCATTAATTGTTGACTCTGCCCGGAGCTGTTGATGGCTTTCTCTCTCTACGCCAGCTAGCAGGAGGCTGCGTGCTGAAAGTTTTTAGATTTTTTCCCCCTCTGTTGCGTGTCGTGCAATTTCCTGAGCAGCCATTGAGACATCAGGTTGGTGGCTTTGCGGTTTTGTTATCATCCTTGGAGAGGCACATGGGTAACGAAGAGGATGGATAATAAACACCCGGTCCAGTGAGAGGTAATTTGTTTTAAGTTTCGAAGTATACTTAAGAGCTCTGCTTCTAGACACAAAACTTAAGAGGTCAGCCACGTAAACTTCACTGGCAGGTACTTCCATGCAGGTATGCTTAAGACCATAGTCTGAAAGCATTCTTTAGCATGTCAGGGTTTACCTTGATGTTATCTGTGATTGGCGTAGAGAGCTATGTTTGGTTGGTACTCCTCCTTGAGCTGCGGTGGCTCAAGTGGTTAAGATGCTGAACTGCAGGCTGTGGAAGGTCAGTAGTTCAGCAGTTCGAGACCCGAGTGTGCCGCATGACGGAGTGAGCTCCCATCTCTAGGTCCAGCTCCTGCCAACCTAGCAGTTCGAAAGCAAGAAATTGCAAGTAGATAAATAGGTACCACTTCAGTGGGAAGGTAATAGCGTTCCTTGCGCCTTGGCGTTTAGTCATGCCAGCCACATGACCACGGAAACGTCTTCGGACAGCACTGGCTCTTCGGCTTTGAAACGGAGATGAGCACCCTAGAGTTGGATTCGACTGGCTTTCGAGCAAGGGAACCTTTACCTTTTTACCTCACGACACATACGGAGATCTTTTGAAATAGTTTTCCTATCAGTGCACAACCGAAGGGAATGAATTTTCAAAATGACCTTTTCCCCTTGCGTTACTGAGCTGTGCTAATGGCGGGAGGCATTTTGGGCACATGTTTTTGCTTTGCTGTCACATTGCTCACTTGGAGATAATGTCAGTCTCATGCTGCCCAGGTAGCATTTCGGCTGATTCTCTCCTGCTGCAGGTGCCCCATTTGGCTCTGGAGGATCCACCAGCCCCCAGATGTTGCATTCTGGGGAGTGTAGGAATTGGGAAATGCTGTAAGCAGTTATTCTCATGTTGCTTTAGTTCTGGCCTATAAGTTCCTGAAACACGATTCCCTTATATCCATTTGCAACCGGGGAGGTGGTTCCTTTCTGTACTTAGGGCTGTATATTGTAAGTTGGACCAGTGGTTGATCGGTATCAGTACCTGCCTTATCTGCCTGACAGTGGATGTCCAAGGTCTCAGGTAGGGGATTTTCCTAGGCCTTCAACCTGGGTTGTTCTCCTCGCTTGACTGTAGCCTCTTTGTCCTACAACTGTGGAAATTCCCTTAAGTCGGGACCAATGCTCCCTCTAAAGCTGTGGAGTCTTGTGAGCAAAAATTCTACTTTGTGAGCTGCTGGCATTAAAGTTGTGAGTGAGCAATTTGGCTACGGCATAAATTAGTTTGCTCTGGAGCCGTCCTTCCTGAGCTCGGACAAAAATGTGTGAGCCGGAGGCTAAAAACTGTGAGCTAGCTCACACTAATTCAGCTTAGAGGGAACGGTCAGGACCTGAGTGTGCTTGGCAAAATCCATATATTATTAGCTGTTGGTCTACATGTCAATCAGGACTTGTTTGCATATTCTTACTCTATTAGTATATCTTGCTCTAGAAAGGAGCACCTGCCCCTTTATTAACCGCCCCCCCCCCGACCACTGCAGTCATCCTCAGAGGCCCTCCTTTAGGTGCCCCCTCCTCTTGAGATTAGGCAGGCAGCAACCTGGGAGAGGCCTTCTGGGCCATGGCACCAAAGCTCTGGAACTCTCCGGGGAGCGTTGTCTGTCTCCTCCTGTGGCCATCTTCTGCCAGTGGCTGAAGACTTTTTTGTTTTGTTTGGCATTCCCTCACTGATTCCTCCAGTTTGGTGTAGTGGTTAGGAGTGTGGACTTTAATCTAGAAGAACCGGGTTTGATTCCCCATTCCTCCACATGCAGCCAGCTGGGTGACCTTGGGTCAGTGACAAGTTCCCTCAGAGCTGTTCTCTTAAGAGCAGTACTCTCAAGAACTCTCTCAGGCCCACCTACTTCACAGGGTATCCGTTGTGGGGAGGGGAAGGGAAAGGAGATTGTAAGACACTCTGAGACTCCTTTGGGTAGTGAAGGGTGGGGTATAAATCCAGCCTCCTCCTCCTCCTTCCTGACAAATGTTTTAATTGCTGCTTTTATGTGTGTTTTTTTGCATATTTTGTCTCTGTTTTTAATTGTTTTAATTAATTTATTTATTTATTCTTTAAATTTGTATCCCGCCCTCCCCGAAGGCTCAGGGCGGCTAACAAGGGCATAAATGGTGTGTGTGTTTTGGAGGGGGTTGATTGAAGTAGTTTTAACACATGATTTTTGTCATGTATGTTTGAATTTGTTGGCCACAGAAAGGCAGGATATAAATGCCGTAAATAGTAATCACCACCACTGTGTAGGTCCTTGCCACATCCAAAGAGTTTTATTATTTTAAAATAGTAGTCATTCCTCTGCAATGGTTTCTTTTGTATTATTTTTGCTTGGGATCTGTTTCATAACCGATGCCTTCCCTTGTGGAAATGAGAAAGTCGCCTCAAACAAATGTGTGATTGGACCATCGCTGCCTCTCATGTAAACCCTTCACCTTTGCGGAATAGCTGTTTTCTTGGAGATTTGCCAGAAGCTGTTCGGCATGTATTTTGGGATCTGTATGCCTGTGATCTGTATCTCTGTGACTGCTGGATTCAGGTGGGTAGCTTTGATGGTCTGAGGCAGCAGAACAAAATTTGAGTCCAGTGGCACCTTTAAGAGCAACAAAGTGTAATGCTGGGTATAAGTGTTTGTATGCCACACTATATCTGAAGAAGTCTCCATGCATATGAGGAAGGAGGAGAAGAATTGGATTCATACCTCGCCCTTCTCTCAGAGTCTCGGCTTACATCTCTTTCTCTTTCTCTCCCCACAACAGACACCCTGTGAGGTAGGTGGGCCTGAGAGAGCTCTGAGAGAACTGCTCTTGAGAGAGCAACTCTGAGAGAACTTGTCACTGACCCAAGGTCACCTAGCTGGCTGCATGGGGAGGAGTGGGGAATCAAATTGATTCTCCAGATTACAGTGCACTGCTCTTAACCGCTACACCAAACTGGCTGTCATACCTTGAAGAAAACTTTTTTGTCTTAATGGTGCCACTGGACTCAAACTTTGTTCTGTAATTACTCCATCTGATAATCACTGAAAGTGCAAAACAGCAACCACAGATGGGAAATACTCTAAAATTCCATGTTTGTATCTGTGGCTAGAGTAAAAGTTTTAACATCATGGGCTTAGTCTAATGACTCACTTCTTCCAAGGCTTCCTCCCGTAGAGAAATGCAGTGCGGAAAGAAGTCATTGAATCCATTTCCTGTGTCATATCTTGTACCCCAGGCTGCTAGAGCCAGGTTTTCGGAAGAATTCTATGGCAGCTCAGATTAAAGGATGTGGGTAAATCTTTTTTGCTTCATCATCTCTGCATAAATAACTCAACTTTGTTTGCCTTGGCAGCCTCTTAGCCATAAATCACTTGCTGTTCTCTGGGTTGAGACTGGTTTAACCTGAATATGGCTGCATTAGTGTTGCCTGCTTTGGAATACCTGCTCCTTGTCTACTTCCATATTATTGGCCATGTGGCTCTTTGTGATGTCCTTTAGACCTAAATAAAGGGCTGACTGATCATACTGCATTGAACTGTGATATTATCTGATACCACCTTGACCACTAGGCTTCCTAACCAATAGGCTGTCACTGAGTGGTAGGCGGGATGATGGTACAGATGTGGCAACATCACTGCTGGTTGCCATGTCTGTGATGCTCTAGAAATTTCCCCAATCTCTATGGTCTTCACTATAGAAATCTGGGGGAATTCCTAGAATGTTACTGACATGGTGGCATCGCTTCTGGGATGATACATTCCCCCCAAAAGCTATAAACCACAAAACCCAACTTGTGACCATTCTCACATTCAGTTCTGCTTTGGGTGTTGAGTAATCAGGTAATGAACGGTGCACCTGAATATGTGTATATTATTTTACTTATGGTATTTTAGCTTACCTTTCTCCCTTATTAAGACTCAAGGTGGGTTACAGTGTTCATTAAAACTTTAAAAGCAGACAGGTGTTATCTCATGACATGACATGCAATTCACCCAGTCTCAAGAACCTGTCTCCAAAAATCAGGCAATCAGAATATCCAGTCCTTGACAGAAAGGCTTGCTGAAACAATGGGGCTTGATTTCATCTTCTGGAAAATGATGAAGAAGAAGGAGGGGGAGGTGGAGGGATTGGATTTCTACCCTGCCCTTCACTTGGAGTCTCAGAGTAGCTTAGAAACTCTTTCCCCCACAACAGACACCCTGTGAGGTAGGGTGGGGCTGAGAGAGCTCTTTCAAGAACAGCTCTGACAGAACTATGGCTTGCCCAAGGTCATCCAGCAGCTGCAAGTGGAGGAGTGGTGAATCAAACCTGGTTCTCCCAGATTAGAGTCCGCACACTTAACCACTACACCAGACTGGCTCTCAACCATGTGGGAACCTTCCTGACAGTGTCAGGAGAGGCGTTCCACTAAAGAGAGCTGCCACAATAAATGCTGCAGTGGTGGCAGTGGTTGGTTACTCGTACACGATGGCGCTGTCGACGCCTAATACGGATCTGCCGCGGAAGAGCAAAGTGTCTGTGTTTTGTTGGAAAAGGCAACGTCTGGTGTACAGAGAAGAGAAGAAGACCCTGAAGAGGGCAGCGAGAAAAAAAGGAGATACGTGTCCACTGGTTGACTTTCTGTATGTAGTATCTCCTGCCCAGTCTGCATCCATGTATTCCACCACAGTCTGGGATTGTAACTTATTGGTAACTTTAGTTTCAGATGTGCAGTGCCATGCAGGTGCTTTGCAAGTATTTTGACTGCGTTCAAGTCCCTTTTGCTTGGTGATTCCATCTTTCTGCAAAACATGTTTGGGCAAGACCCTCAGTCATCATCAATGTTCCCTCTAAGCCGCGGAGTCTTGTGAGCAAAAATTCTACTTTGTGAGCTACTGGCATTAAAGTTGTGAGCGAGCAATTTGGCTACTACATAAATTAGTTTGCTCTGGAGCCATCCTTCCTGAGCTGAGACAAAAATGTGTGAGCTGGAGGCTAAAAAACTGTGAGCTAGCTCAGCTTAGAGGGAACACTGGTCATCATGTGTGAGAGATCTAATTCCAGGCTTATTTTAATATCTTAACTTTAATCATTTATTCCCTGTGACAAGTTGTGATAAATGTTTGCTTGTCACTGCTCTGTCCAGTCACCATTTTCTTTCCATAGGGGCAAACCACCTCGCCGTTAGTGACACAGGTCAAGATGGGTAGCCGTGTTGGCCGGTCTGTAGCAGTAGAAAAAGAACAGTGGAAAAGCAGTGGAAAAGAGCAGTAGAAAAGAGCAGGAGTCCAGTAGCGCCTGAAAGACTAACAAAATATGTGGCAGGGGATGATGAGCTTTCGTGAACCACGGCGCACTTCTTCAGATACTGTTGGGTATTACAAGTTGAAAACACTCAGTATATCTGGGGTTAAATGTTTGTTTATGTCACTCACAGGAAGTCACATGTTTTTCATGTAACCAATGTTCTTTAGATGTGGAAAGCCCGGGAATTTTCTCCCTGATCTAGGGATTTGATTGGGACTAAAGTGTCAAGGTGTATTACCATTTTATGGCTTCTCTTCCCGTCTTTGTTTGCTGTTCTGAAGAAGAAGTAAGAGCAGCCATAATCTCTCTCTTCTAGTTTTGTCTTTGTAGAGTAAGGATGTAGCCGATTATGCTCTGTTGTCATTTTCATCTCAGTTACCCTTCCCATGCTAGAATTTAGTAAAAAACTTTATATTTTAATAACACATGGATTCTCAGTCTGAATTATTTTACTCTGGCTCTGCTAGACTATTTTATCTCTGCTAAATACCATTTTTTTCAATATCTCACTATCACCCAACAGATGCTGGTAGGGACACAGTGAGGCTGAAAGGATGTTATAATCTGAAGCAATTTCATAACTTTACATTCAACATAATGGCATGCGCTCTGATTTTATAGCATTCTTGGTGGGATTCACACGCTTCCAAAGATATAAAAAGTGATGTGTCACATCGAGGATGTGCTTAAAGCGGGATCTTGAGGGGCAGTTGGGCCTCCTCTTCTGCTCCGTTGCACACAAGCCATTCCCTATCTTCGTCTAGAATGTATAAGCGGTGTTGAAACATCTCTGCTGAGCTCTTTATAGAAATGTCTTTGTGGCAAGATTTGATCTGAAACGAGTGGACCCATGCTCCTAATTGGCAGCAGGTACCTCACACAGCTGGGTTTTTAAAAAAACCCTACGAAGATTAGAGTAGAGGTCAATTGAATAGTTTGATGTTGCTTTCATGAATTTTAGAATGGAAATTGTGTTGGGACCGGAAACTCTCTCCAGTTCCATGTTCCTCGTCAGGAATTGTATCATAGACTTCCATACTTCTGACTTTCCCACTACTGGCTAACAAACATAACTTAAAAATCTCTTCTTTGCTTCTTCTAGGTAGTTCAGCTTCTTTTAAATGCAAATTTGGGCAATGTATTTGCAGAAGTTCCAATACCAGAACTTTCTAGAAGTATCCAGGTGGCAGGGAATACCTTTTCCATATCCCCCCCCCCCATTGTATGTGTTGGTATCAATGCCCTCCTAGTAAATTCTGCTTAAAACCAGCATCATAGAGGACGTACACACATGGACACACATGAACCTGCCTCATACTGAATTAGACCCTTGATTCATCAAGTTCAGTATGGTCTACTCAGACTGGCAGTAGCTCTCCAGGGTCTCAGGCAGTCGTCCTTCGCATCATGTACTTCCCGATCCTTTCCACTGGAGACGCTGGGGATTGAACCTGGAACTTTCTGCATGCTAAGAAGCTGCTCTGCAGCCCAGCCGTCCTCTCCAGCACTTTCATTCCCGGTCCTTCCTGCAATTGCCTGCCTCTCTGGATTTTCTTGGTGTTCAAGTTGAGGCAATTTAGGTCCACAGCAAAACAGCATCCAAATAACCCGAGGCAACAGCAGGCTGAAACTGGGCTGACCACTGAAGGGAGGGAATGTAATGCAGAATGGGGGGAAAACCCAGAATGAAAAGAAAGTTGAGTTCAATTTTAGGGCAGAATTGCTTGGAGGACACAGCGGTGAACATGAATTAAAAGGAGAGGGCAGGAAGGGCCCCGTGTGAAATGCAGATTAAGCGAGGGAAGACTTTCCCTGATAATTGGTCTCTAAGCGTTCTGGCTTCCCTTGTCACCAGATCCACTCACACACACTGCACATCCATTTAAAACTTTGTCGGGCTTCTTAGCGGCATATCAAATTCTATCCAGAGTTTTGGGTAAGGCCTTTCACATCCCCTCCAACCTGGTCCGTTTAACCTTCTGCATGCCAAGGAGATGGTCTTCCAGCAGGCATCATGTGGAGGAGTGGGGAATCAAGTCTGGTTCTCTGGATTAGAGTCCGCCGCTCTTATCCACTACACCACGCTGGCCCGCCCCACAACGGGCACCTTGTGGGATAGGTGGGGCTGAGAGAGTTCTGAGAGAACTGTGGCTGGGCCAAGGTCACTGAGCAGGCTTCATGTGGAGGAGTGGGGAATCAAACCTGGTTCTTCAGATTAGGGTCTGCCACTCTTAACTACTCATGTGAATTGCTAAAGTTTCGCTGATAATGGTACATTCCTCTGTGTGATGGGGCATGTGGACTGTAACGAAAGAGACTGCTGTGAACTGACGTTCTTTCTGATGTTGGCATTTCCAGGGGCATGGCTGTGTTTATAGTGCAACAGAGATTGCGCTGAGATAGCAGCTGGCTCCCCAGGTGTGCGGTCCAATTTGCATTAGTTTTTTGCTCCGTGTGGAAATTTAGCTACACACACACATGTGGGGTTTGTGGAGGCATACACTGGGAATTAGCTCATATTTGGTTTAGTAAATTATTGCCTGGACTTCTTGCTTAGCGGACGTGTCTTTCTTTCTTTTTCTTTTTTTAAAGATTTTTGTCATTGTCATTCACTGTGTTAATTCCTCAGTCGTATACTTCTATATATAGTTTCATTTAACTTTGCCCCTGGGAATATTTAACATTTATTTAATAGACACATATACGGCCTTGGGAATTCAGACAACTATAATTAAATATGGGTAAAACACACGGAAACTAATCAATAAAACACAATTATGGTAGGAGATAAAAATCAAATCGCATCCAGCGGCAATAAAGTAATTAGAGGGTAAGATATTAAAATGAGCACTAGCAGTAACTTAATCAACTGCGGTAAATAACAGTAAACCAGAGCAAGTAACAAAATAGTGAAACTAGTAAAACTGTAGGAATAAAGGAAGCGGTATGCATTAAAGACTGGGTGAAATTACGTGTAAGACACTGGCTGGTCTGTACTGCCCTTTAAAGGTCTGGGGGGAGGTTGATTCTTCATGGTGGGTCCAAGAATGGACTTGGGGTCCTAGGCTGTAGACCAGGGGTCCCCAGCCTTTTAAAAGGCTGTGGACACCTTTGGAATTATGACGCAGGGTGGTGGGCACAACTCCAAAATGGCTACCACATAGGGTTGCCAAATCCTTTTAACTCACCAGCGGGGGAGGCTCCGTCCCGGCCGGGAGTTCGCCGTTCATCCTTGCGCACGCGCCGCTGCGACGTCACCGGAAGTGACGTCAGACGTCGCTGACGTTGGGGGCGTGGCCGAGCTTGTCGGGGGGGAAACATATGGTTCCCCCCCCGACGAGCTCAGCCACGCCCCCAATGTCAGCGACGTGACTGCGTCACCTCCGCTGACGCAGCTTCGGGGGCGGGGTTTCCCCCGGGCCCGGATTCCTCCGGGGCGGAACTCGGGGGCTCCGAAGCGGGGGGGTCCCCACCCCCCGGGCACATTTGGGAACCCTACTGCCACAGGAGGCGGAGCCAACCACAAAATGGCTGCCACAGGAGGCGGAGCCAAACAGAGGAAGCCCAAGTGCCGAAAAGAAGATGGGTGATTTAAAAAATACACTGGGAAAGAGGAATGAGAGGTTAAAGCAAACCGTGTGATGGGAGCTGCTGCCAGAACAGCGTTATTTTAATCAGCTTAGCCAATCATATCTCTGTGGCCAGTCAACAACCCTGCTGGGCAACAATGCCACCTGGCCCGCTCACCTTCTAAAAACACTCGGTGGACACCAAGAAAGGTGGTACTGATCACCACAGCACCACATTGGGCACCCGTGTTGCAGACACAGGGAAGAGATTCATGTCCCTACCTTCCCCCAGGACTTACCCAGAAGTTCAGACGCAGAGGAGAAGTGGTTTCTTTTATGTATTGAAAGGCGGGAGACGATTATCAATACAAGGCTTTTATTCAGAACTTTACTCAGCTCTAATCTGACTCTGCGAAGAGCGGCATCCAAACTTATACTTTTCCAAACTGAACTATATACAGTGTAACTACTTTCATGAGGTGATGATGATGATGATGATGATGATGATGATGATGATGAGATTGGATTTATACCCCGCCCTTCACTACCCAAAGGTGTCTCAGAGCGGCTTACAAACTCCTCTCCCTCCCCCTCCCCACAACAGACACCCTGTGAGGTGGGTGGGGCTGAGAGAGCTCTGACACAAACTGCTCTTTTTCAAGGACAGCTGTGCCAGAGCTTGTGACTGACCCAAGGTCACATCAGCAGGTGCAAGTGGAGGAGTGGGGAATCAAACCCGGTTCTCCCAGATTAGAGTCCGCACACTTAACCACTACACCAAACTGGCTCTCTTAGGTCTGATTGGACCTAAGCGGAGCTTGCTGATAGGATACTCTGTATGGCTTTAGGACCACTAGAAGGTCTTTATTATGCAGCCAATCACAACAGAGGAAGCTAGGATACCTTAGCACAAACCATAGCTAAACAGCTTAGAGATAACAGTTTCCTTCTCCCACTTTCTTTGCCTCGTCCTTGTTGTCCCACCCTCTCTCTTGGATGCCGAGCTGGAGCCTGGGAGTCCTCCTCACCCCTGGTCAACTAGGCTTTTGTCGTCTACCTCATAGCTTCTTGCCTCCCTCTGCCCTCCCCCCCCCAAGTGATTGACAGCCACCCCATCCTGTCAGGTGCGTACTAGTTCTGCCTTGCGTCCTTCACTTCGTGGCCCTTTAAGGCCTGCCGTGAGCACCTCTCTGCCTTTGACTTGGACTGTGTTCCAGTCTCCCTTTCTAAGCCGACTCTCACGGTGGCCAGTTGAGGCACAAAGCCAGGCTCACCCAGCACAATTTCAGCTCCTCTGAGAAGTCTCTAGCTGGCAGGCTTGCTTCCCTCCCGTGAGCCCGGCCAGCTGTGTGTCTGAGCTCCTCTGTGGTGCTGGGAGAATGTGGCAGCCTCAGTAAAGGGATGAGACTAGAGTAGTATTGTTGTATATTTTCAACAATGTGCTTTATGGCAGGACTGTCAACTGCCATCAGGTTTACAGCATTTTTGCAGCATTACGGTTCAATATGCATACTGCTTTCAGGCATTAGCTGTTGCTGATTGTAAGGTGAGGGACACAGGAGGAGCCAGGGCCAAAAGGCAAGCTGGAATAAGGTCAATATTTTGTTGTTTGGTTACCCTGAATCTTTCAGATAGTTCTTTATAAAGGAAAACACATTCTAATTAAGGACAGTGGGTGTCCGATTGTGGCTGCTGGCCTCTCAACTCAGTAACTAAAGCTGTCCGAAGTGGCAGACGAGGGTGCTTACGTGGTTTTGGTTGTGGAGTATTCCATGTGACTATTGGAATGTCAGAGATATGTGGGTGCATTTGCCAAAGGTTTATGGTGATGGAAAGTGCAGTCCTAAGAACCGTTTTCTTTAGGGATGCCAGCCTCCAGGTGGGGCCTGGGGATCCTCTGGAATTACAGCTCACCTCCAGACGACAGAGATCAGCTCCCCTGGAGAAAATGGATGCTTTGGAAGGTGGAGTCTATGGCATTCTACCCCGCTCAGGTCCCTGTCCTCCCCAGACTCCATCCCCAAATCTCTAGGAGTTTCCCAACCTGGAGCTGGCAACCTTAGCCCCCCCATTCCCCACTGATGGCCAGGGGGGGACCTGGAAACACTGGTATCTTGGGAGTAAGCCCCACTGACTAGACCTGAGTAGGATTCAGAGTAAACCTGCTTAGGATTGCTCCTGAGTGATGCAGTTCTAAGGGACCTTACTCGGCTAATGGGTAGCTTGCTGCTAGATCTAGTCTGTGCACTGTGGAGGGGAAAATTAAAAAGGGGGAAAATTAAGTAGTTTGCAGTGTGGATACCACTGACAAAATGGAAAGCATGCAAGTGGCCACTGTGCTTCCTAAAGGTGATAGTAAGGTCTCATGTGGGCAATTATAAATTGATGAAATCCTCCTGTTTGTAAAAACTGGTGGTAGTGTTGATGTTAAAGCACTATTTGTACTTTAGAGCTGGGGGCCCCAACCTTCTTTGGGGGACGCATTTTTGCGTCCATGTGCGCGCATGTGTGTGCGTGTGCATGCCTGGAAGTCACGGTGACCTCTGGCGACTCCTACTGGGGCATGGAGGATATTCAGAGAAGTGGCTTGATACCCTGCCTCTGCCTCCCAACCAGTGTTCCCTCTAAGCTGAGTTAGTGTGAGCTAGCTCACAGTTTTTTAGCCTCCGGCTCACACATTTTTGTCTCAGCTCAGGAAGGATGGGGCTCCAGAGCAAGCTCATTTATGTAGCAGCCAAATCGCTCACTCACAACTTTCATGCCAGTAGCTCACAAAGTAGAATTTTTGCTCTCAGGATTCCACAGCTTAGAGGAAGCGTTGCTCCCAACTCTGATGTTCCTTGGAGGTCTCCCATCCAAATACTTGCCAGGGTCAGCCTTGCTTAGCTTCTGAGATCTGACACTATGGGGCTTGCCTGGGCTATCCAGGTCAGGGCGGTCTCCAACCTTCTTAATCTGTGGGCAACTTCTGGCATAGCATGGTGGGTGGGCATGGTGGTGGGTGGGTACAGAGATTATTTCCCCTGCTTCGGAGGGTGGAGTCTATGGCACTGTACCCAACTGAGGTCCCTCTCCTCCCCACGCCCCACCCTCAAATCTCCAGAAGTTTCCCAACCTGGATCTGGCAACCCTACCCCCCCATCCCCTGCTGGTGGCCAGGGGGGACCTGGTAACCCTAACCCACCTGCTTTCTAAAGTACCACGTCACCCACAAGCACCATGTTGGGGACCCCTGCATTAGAGAGTGATGTGAACAAAAAGAAGAGATTGGATTTATACATAGAACCATAGAGTTGGAAGGGGGCCATGCAAACCATCTCGTCCAACCCCCCCCCCCCCCGCCCAGTGCAGGACCCGCCTAAAGCATCTCTGACAAATATTCGTCCAGCCTCTTCTTGAAAGCTGTCAGTGAAGGGGAGCTAACCACCTCTTCTAGGCAGCTGGTTCTACCTTTGAACCACTCTGACCGTGAAAACGTTTTTCCTAATATCCAGCCGATACCTTTCTGAATGTAATTTAAACCCGTTGCTTTGGGTCCTGTCCTCTGCTGCCAACTGGAACAGCTCCTTGCCCTCCTCCAAATGACAGCCTTTCAAATATTTAAAGAGAGCAATCATGTCCCCACCTCAATCTCCTCTTCTCCAAACTAAACATTCCCAAGGCCCTTAGCCTTTCCTTCGTAGGGCTCAGTCTCCAGACCCCTGATCATCCTCGTCGCTCTCTTCTGCACCCTCTCGATTTTGTCCACATCCTTTTTGGAGGCCCCGCCTTTCACTACCCGAAGGAGTCTCAGAGTGGCTTACATAACAGACACCCTCTGAGGTAGGTGGGGTTGAAAGAGCTCTCTTGAGACCTGCCCTTGGGAGAACAGCTCTGAGAGAACTTATGACTGACCCAAGGTCACACCGGCAGCTGCATGTGGAGGAGTGGGGAATCAAACCCGGTTCTCCTGGATTAGTGTCCATGCTCTTAACCACTACACTACACTACACTGCCCTAATTTAAATTGGGGGGGGGGTATGACAAAGGTATCAGGAGAGAAAACAGAAGGGACAATAGATGGGAGATTTCTGTTATATGGCTGGCTGGCAGAACGGTTGCACGCTAGAAATTCTGCAGTGCAGCAGTCTGAAGTGCGTAGCCGCAGCACGTGCAGACATTGGAAGTTGTTTGAAAGATGAGAATAAAGAGAGACACTCTGTCAACCTCCATCCCTGGAGTCACTGTCAAGTCATCAATGTGAAAGGACAACACAATCCCCCTAACGATCCCAGTTATGAGCGATCCACTGGAAATTGTGTCTTGACCTACATTGTACCCATTTTTTTGCACCTTTGCTGACTTGGCTGTATGGATGTCAAATTGTGCATTTGTTGAACGAACTTCAGAGCTTTCCCTTTTAAACAAACAAGGCTGTCGCCTCCTCTGCGTGGAGAGGAGATGCAACAAAATTAGCCCTCTGCAGTTGGCATTTTGCTTAAATGCAGTGTTGTGTGTGTGTGTACACAACATTCTCTCTCTGTCTCTCTGATTTAAACTGTCAACAAATGCAGAAGGCTTAAAATGGTGGGGGGAGTCAAATTTGGCCTAGTCTGCACATTCAGTAGAATGAAGTGATAGAAAGTTAGAGACATGCGCCATTGTGTAAAAAAGTGTCCTGAAAACAGAAAGCTAGTACAATAAAGATCAAGCTCGGATTGAAACTTCCTTCCTTGTTTGCTAGGGTTTTGTTTTGTTTGCTTGCAAGGAGTTTTTAACATGATGATTTTTTTTAAAGTATTCCTCAATCTGCAATCTCAAATTCTATAATAGGTTTGCCATACCCCCCCCCCCGTGGAGGCGGAGTTCCCCCGCCACCAGGCCCCATCGCCCTGCTGCTGATCAGCTGGCTGGCAGGAGGCACTTATCCCCCAAAAGAGGAGGATCCAGCTGTCATGCAACAATGTGTCTACGTTACTGCTCATGTGACTTGGAAGTGACATCATCATGTCAGGGCAACCCTCTGGTATTTGGGCAAAAACTCTATGGTAGAAGCCAAATTTATCATAGAGTTTTTGCCCAAATACCAGAGCTTTGCCTCTATACCCCTGATGTGATGATGTCACTTCCAGGTCACTTGGGCAGTGACATAGGCATGTTGCTGCACGCCGGCTTGAACTGCTCCCGTTATGTCCTCCCCCATCCCCCACCAGTTGCCAGGAGGGACCTGGCAACCCTATTCTACAGTGAAAAATTTTTAATGGTTGCTTTTGGCCATGGATTGTAGGCCTGGTCTCCATTTATAAACTGCCAAGTGGGTTGTTGTTGTTGTTCAGTCGCACAGTCGAGTCCGACTCTTTGCGACCCCATGGACCAGATCACGCCAGGCCTTTCGGTCTTCCGCCGTCCTCTGAAGTTTGCTCAATTTCATGATCGTTGCATCTATGACACTGTCTAACCATCTCATCCTTTGCTGTCCCCGTCTTCTTTACCTTCAGTCTTCACCAGCATCAGGGTCTTCTCCAGTGAGTGCTCCCTTCTCATTGGGTGGCCAAAGTATTTGAGCTTCAGTTTCACTATCTGGCCTTCCAGGGAATAGTAGTGTTGGATTTAGGTGGATAGCTGTGTTGGTCTGAAGCAACAGAACAAAGTTTGAGTCCAGTGGCACCTTTAAGACCAACAAAGATTAATTCTGGGTATACGCTTTTGTGTGCAGAATTAAACTTTGTTGGTCTTAAAGGTGCCACTGGACTGAAACTAAGTAATGTTAGATTAGGATAGGAAGAAAATGGTTGAAATTACTTACAGCGACAGCGGAGCTTGTATTGCATGAAATCAATAGCACTGAGTTTGAGTACTAGTTCTAATTTTGCCCGAGCATGTTAAGCACATGTCTAAATGCCATTAGTTTAAATGGGACTTGATTAGGATTGTTCCTAGATTTCCTGCTTCCTCAGTCGCCTTAACTCAGGGGTCTCCAAACTTTTTGAGCTTGCGGTCACCTCTGGAGTTCTGACACAATGTGGTGGGCACAGGCACAAAATGGCTGCCACAGTACAGCTGCCACAAGAAGCAGAGCCAGTGATAAAATGGCTGCCACAGCTTACCTTCAGTCCTTGTGCTGTGGTGGAAACTGGTGCCAAAGTAACATTTTAAAAAATCTGCATGTAGGGATGCCAGCCTCCAGGTGGGACCTGGGGATCCTCTGGAATTACAGCTCATCTCCAGACTACAGAGATCAGTTCCCCTGGAGGAAATGGATGCTTTGAAAGGTGGACTTTATGGCACTGTACCCCACTGAGGTCCCTGCCCTCCCCAGGCTCCAGGCCCAAATCTCCTGGAGTTTCTCAACCTGGATCTAACAAACCTAGCCCACCATCCCCTGCTGGTGGCCGGGGGGGACCTGACAACCCTAAATCGGAGCCCCGCCCACTTTACAGAAACACTTGGTGGGCAGTTGGAAATGTGTTGGCAGGTGCCATAGCTCCCACGGACAGCACGTTTGGGGTCCCTACCTTAGGTGTTTATAGTGGCAGCAGAGAGGAGGGAGGGCTGTGTGTTTCCTCCCAGTATTCCTACAAATTTCTTCCTTTGTTGGGACAGGGCGGGACTGGTTGTCTGTATTGTGTTCAGAGAGGAACATAGCACAGGGCTCCTCCACGTGATGCCTATGGGAGCTATAGGTACAGCCAGGGCTATTTTTGGGCAGGAAAACACAGGAACGGAGTTCCGGCTGGCTCCAGAGTTGGCCATGCCCAGCAGGAACTCATTAGCATAATAGGCCACACCCAACAGCAGAAACTCATTAGGATTGGCTACATTAGGGGTGTGTGGCCTAACATGCAAAGGAGTTCCTGCTATAAAAAAGCCCTGGGTTTTGACAACAAACAAGGTAAACAGAATAAGAAACAAAAGGTAGGTGTGTCTAGATGACGACACTTCTGCGAACATGGGGTGTGTAGCTTAATATGCTAATGAACTGTGCTGTCAGGGGTGTGTCCTAATAAGCCAATACATTTCTTCCATTGGGTGTGGCCTATTATGCTAATGAGTTCCTGCTGGGCTTTTTCTACAAAAAAAGCCCTGGGTACAGCTGAAAGCATTCTATCTCTTGCTGACTTGCAGTCCTGCAGAACTGATGTAAAGCTGTCCTAAAGCACGCAGCTGGGAAATACATCAAGACATAATCGCCAGTCGCTTTCTTTGGTTTATGATAGCGAACAAATGCCTACATCTGCTTTTCTGACAAAGGGAGCCTTGCCTTTCAGAAATCCCCCTCCACCCCCCAAAAAATCTTGTTGGTCTGTAAGTTTCAAATCTAGATCCTGAAAAAGCATCTGATTTTATTTTGTTTTTAAAGAATGATGCATCCTTTACAATTTAGGCATCACTTTAGTTTATTGACTTCACTGTCGATAATGTTAGGGGTTCTTGTGAATGAGGTGCATTCTTGTTTGTGGTAGAATTTGTACTGGTGTAGTGGTTTGTGGTAGAATTTGTACTGGTGTAGTGGTTTGTGGTAGAATTTGTACTGGTGCAGTGGTTTGTGAGGAGCTACAGTGGCTCAAGTGGTTAAGACGCTGAACTGCAGGCTGTGGAAGGTTGGTAGTTCAGCAGTTCAAGACCCGAGTGTGCTGCATGACAGAGTGAGCTCCCGTCTCTAGTTCCAGCTCCTGCCAACCTAGCAGTTTGAAAGCAAGAAATTGCAAGTAGATAAATAGGGACCACTTCAGTGGGAAGGTAACAGCGTTCCGTGCGCCTCGGTGTTGTCATGCCGGCCACATGACCACGGAAATGTCTTCGGACAGCTCTGGCTCTTCGGCTTTGAAACGGAGATGAGCACCACAACCCTAGAGTCGGACTCGACTGGCTTTCGAGCAAGGGAACCTTTACCTTTACCTAGTGGTTTGTGGGGGATTAGCATTGGGCAGCTCCAAGTAGAAATTTCCAGTCAACTATGAAGCTCACTGGCTGACCTTGGGCCATTCAATGTTTCTCTGTCTGACTTTCCTCACAGAGCAAAGTTTGAGTCCTGTGGCACCTTTGAGACCAACAAAGTTTTATTCAAGGTATGAGCACACTTCTTCAGATAAGAACATAAGAAAAGCCAATGTTGGATCAGGCCAATGGCCCATCCAGTCCAACACTCTGTGTCACACAGTGGCCAGAAATACCAGGAGGTCCACCAGTGGGGCCAGGACACCAGAAGCCCTTCTACTGTTGCTCCCCCCCCCAAGCACCAAGAATACAGAGCATCACTTGTCCCAGCGTAAGAGTTCCTATCTATACCTTGTGGCTAATAGCCAATGATGGACCTCAGCTCTGTATGCTTATCTAATTCCCTCTTGAAGCTGTCCATGCTTGTAGCAGTGAATTCCATGTGTCAATCACTCTTCGGGTGAAGAAGTACTTCCTTTTATCTGTTCTAACCCGACTGCTAACCCGATACCTCAGTGTGCATGGACACGAAAGCTCACACCTTGAACAAGACTTTGTTGGTCTTAAAGGTGCCACTGGACTCAAGCTTTGTTCTGCTGGCCCAGACCCAGACAGCCGCCTACCTGACTCTTTCTTCACACAGTTATTGTAAGAGTAAAATTGTATGTACATCATTTATACCCTGCATTTCTCCCCAGTGGGGAACCGAAAGCTTACGTTGTTTTCCTCGCCTTCATTTTATATTCGCAATAACCCTGTGAGGTAGGTTAGGCTGAGTGTGTGTGTGTCTGGCCCAAAGTCATCCAGCAAGCCTCTAGGGCAGAGTGTGGATTCGAACCTTGGTCTCCTAAATTAAGAGTCCGGCACTCTAACCACTACACCACACCGCACCGACTCTAATGGGGGAAGAGAGAACCATGGACAAAGAGTGGGGGGAAATGCAATAGATCACCCTTCTCCCTTTTCAAGAAAATGGATGAGGGGGTGGATGCAGCTCCATCATTTGGCTCCAGTAAAGGCTATTAGCTTGCTTTCCATCTTGCAAAAGCGTTTAGTGAACGTAGGATGTGAGAATCACTTGCATGCGTGAGTAGGTTTGGATGGAGCCGCTACTAACAACATTGAACTGGGGTAAGGCCCTTCACGACAACTGCATCCGCCTGTGACGTCAGCAGTAACATCCTTTGGCCGTACTTCCTGCTACATCTGCAATATCATGGCCAAGAGTCACTGCCCCTAGCACTTTAATTGCGCTAATTTGTGAATTGTATCTGTAAAGTATATGAGTTTTATGAGGTGTTTGTATGTAAGGATTTTGTGTTTTATTGTACTTTAGTCTTTTAATGTGAGCCGCCCTGAGCCTGCTTTGGCAGGAAGGGCGGGATACAAATCAAATAAATAAATAAATAAATAAATGTTAATAGTGGCTTGCTTCCTGTACAGTTAACTGCTTTGTGCAGGGGTGCGCCCCCATCTACCCCCCATGGAGAAAAATCAGTCACATGATGATTATGCCACCTGTACTCCTTCATAGAGAGCATAGTAGCTCCATTATATATGCTCGTATTCAACCGAGTAGTTCCAAAGACATAAAGCCACTGAAGGTTTCTTAAGAGGAGCTGGTGATTTCCCCCTGTTCCTCCCTCCCGTTGCATCCCAGTGAACACCCTGAAATTTTGTTCCCGGGGTGGGGTGGGTCAGCAGGGTGCCAAAGGGAAGAATTGGCAGAAATCGCCATGTCTTCGTAAGAAAAGTCCTCGGAACATGACCGAATGCTGTGACGGCTATGTCCAAAGCCATTCTTTATTAAATTCAGTTCCATCCCATCAAAAAGCCAGTTCTCATTTAATACAACGTGATTGATTGATTGATCTTTCTTGAAGAATCTGTATCGTTCCTGGGCATTCTTCCCATCCAGGTAGCTACCAGAGCCAGATGTGCTTAGCTTCAGCTGTAGAAGTGCATCGACCACACTGTGGAAGGTAATAGAAAAGAGCAAGAGTCCAGTAGCACCTTAAAGACTAACAAAATTTGTGGCATTTTATGAGCTTTCGTGAATCACTGCTCCCTTCTTCAGATACAGTTAGAATGTGACTCCGCCTGCCCTATATATTAGAAAGTGGAATGATTACAGATACTGATTGACATTAGCAGGTAAATGTCAATAGCAGGTGAATTATATATATGAAATATAAAAATATGATTATATATATGTGTGTGTGTGTGTGTGTGTATAATTTATTTATTTATTGGATTTCTACCGTGCCCTTCCCGCCGAGGCAGACTCAGGGCGGCTTACATAAAAAACTTAAAAACAGAATCTCTCCTATATTATAATCCTGTTTTGGAGTGGCAAGATTCGATGAGCACCAAAATCAGTTGGCTGCCTGAACTGCCACTCAGAAACGGGTCCCTGATCACTGGCTGCGTTGCCTGAGTCCCGCCTATAGAGTCAGCACTCGCCAAAATTCCCCTCACAACAGAACTTCGCCTCAGGAGAGAGGACGCAGACTCCAGCCCTGTCACTAGGAGCTCGGAGCATGACGACAGAGCTGACCGAGGATCACCAGCCTGAGTCGGCTGCAGGAGGTGGCAGTGTGCGTCAAGCAGCGGCAGCCTGCTTTAGAGGGCGGCAGCTTGACTTGCAGGGCAGTAGCCCAATTCAGGCACCGGCAACTCAATTTCGGTGGCCTGTGGCGGTCTTGGCAACTGCAGGGACTTGCGGAGGGGTCGCCAGCTGTGCCAGCATCCGGAGTCGGGGCCGCAGTGGCGGCAAGGCATAGGGGCTGTGTCGGAGCCTGGATTCCGGCTGCAGCATTCATGGCTTGCTTCTCGGGGACGTGACTGCGTCCTCCAGCTGCAGGCCACTCTCGCCGGCCTATTCCCGGGCCCCCATAATCGGCCCGATTTCCATGGCCGCGTTGCAGCCTGAGCTTCTGGGGCCCTGTCGGGTAAGCCTTGGACAGTGGTGGCCACAGTTCGTCAGCCTGCTGCCCCACCCCCCCTCCTGGATACTTATTTCTGTCATCCCCTGTAGGGCAAGCTGTCAGGTGCGGGTGGGGAGGTTAGACCTGCACACTCAGGGGGAAACACACGTACTACCTTGATGCCTACCTGGGGAGGGGATAGACTCGACAACTCTGCAGGGGGAATTCCAGGAGATTTCAGAGGGAGCTTGCAGAGGAACGGATTTGAGGAGGGCTGCAACCTCAGACAAACGTGGAGAGAACATTGTGGTCATGTGGTCTGGGGAGACGCCAGGAGAAATCGGAGTACCGGGGTGTGTGGTTTTACTACTAGTAAAAACATAAAACAAATTCTAGAGTGATATACATCGATACTGCATATCAGGTGGCGAGCAACAGTATATATTTATATCTATATCTATACATCTATAGATATAGATATATAGGACAGATGGATTCACATTCTAGCCGTATCTGAAGACGTGAGCAGTGACTCACGAAAGCTCATATCCTGCTGCAAATTTTGTCAGTTTTTAAGGTGCTACTGGACTCTGGCTTTTTACTGCTGCTACAGACAGACTAACACAGCTACTTCTCTTGATCTATGGCTGTGGAAGGGTGTGTGCCTGTTATGCTGGACAGGTGAGATTATGCATGGTGTTGAGGAATTTGCCTCCGGCAGTGTGCATTCTTCTTCCCAGCTGAAATTTATTTGAAGCTCTTTCTCAAATCCTAGTGATTTGACATTTTGAGGAAAACTAGTATTGGTGACAATTTCTTGAAACAAATTCGACCTTGGGTGACATGGTTGCTCCATTTAAGGCGCTGCACTGTGTGATTCTGTAGCAGAATATGGCTGGCACAGCAGCCAGGGTTAATATTTACTTTATTAGATATATAAAAGAAATGTGGGTTAACGCCCTTCAAATAGTAGCTGAGAAACCTAATCCTCTGGGATCCAGATTCCGATCTCCTCTTGAAAGAAAAAGGTTATTTGGTATCGGGAGAATGTGGTAAGTTGATTTGTAAATGTCAGGAGAACCACTGTTTTGCATGAAGAGTTTTCTCTGGACTGTGACAATTGATTCTGTTATATTACCAGTTCTGAGTGAATGTGTGTGTGGAGTTCATTTGGTATCTTGGTTAACTGGCATCCCTTTTCTAAAGTGAGGTTGTGACGTCCTCCTTATTGGGGAAAACTAGTTTCACTTTAAAAGTTCTCTTTATTTTGTTTAACTGGGTAGATTCTGCTGACACCAGGAAATTTTAAGGATTTCCAAACCTTTATGCTTTTACTTTTGCTCTTACTAGATTGGTAGACCGAGTTTAAGGCTTATGAGGAACTGTGTGGTCCTGGGAAGTATTTCATTCAGAGCTGGTATAAACTTGGATAAAATAGGATTTATTGAAATAACTACTAAATAAGAGGGTGGTACAATGTAACTAGTAATGTGTAAATGATGAACAATTGCTTTGGTATCACACACAATCTTCTCCCTCACTGACAGGGATCTTTTCATGTAACTTTGTAACACCTGTTTATTTCAATGCCATTTATCTTCACTGTTTCGCTCCAGTTTGTTATGACACTCAGATTTTCCTTTAACTTTTCTTCACTTAAACTTTACTTTACTTTTTCCTATACACTCAGCTTTCAGCTCTCTTTCTCTTTCTCACTGAACAACCTCAGCTGTCTGCTTCTAACTGCTTCCACACAGAACTGCCTGACTACATCAACTGTCAACTTGTAACTGAAACTCCTGACTGACTCACATACTCATCACCCAGATTCACTTCCAAAACCCCGCCCCCTCTCTGTCAACCACCAATCATACCACACTTGCCTCTCTGAACCACTCTAGTCTATCTACCACAGCCATGCAACCAAACTTTTAAAGAGACACACACACAAAAAAAAAAACCCCAAGGAATCATTACAGAGGTTTTTTTGTTTTTTTATTTAAAACATTTTAATGAATGAATTAATTAATTCAGTTCATACCCTGCCCTCCCCTCTGAGGCAGGCTCAGGGTGGCTCACATAAAATGCAATATAAATACAATTAAAATCCATCATAAAAACAACCAAAAACCATAAATAAATGCCACATTTCCACCCAAGTGGGAACTCCAAAGCAGTGAGATCCCCAAGTCCCCAAGACAGGTTGTTCACACGAGCGTTTATTGATACCACATTTGTATCCAATGCTCCCTCTAAGCTGTGGAGTCTTGCAAGGAAAAACTCTACTTTGTGAGCTACTGGCATTAAAGTTGTGAGTGAGCGATTTGGCTACTGCATCAATTAGTTTGCTCTGGAGCCCTCCTTCCTGAGCTAAGGCAAAAATGTGTGAGCTGGAGGCTCAAAAACTGTGAGCTGGCTCGCACTAACTCAGCTTAGAGGGAACACTGATAATAAAATTCTGGCCTTCTATTTGTAAATTCATGTTGAACAGTAACAGCCAGTGGTGTGCTGTGTATGGATGAGTATCCAGGAGAACCGGGTTCGATTCTCTACTCTGTCATGGATGTTCTGTGGTCCAATCACACTCTCAGTCTAACCTACATCACAGGATGTTGGCTGTGAGGATAAAATAGAAGAGAGGAGAACACTGTAGGCTGCTTTGGGTCCACATAGAGGAGAAAAATGGGGTATAAATCAATATACCTGATTGACATGACCTCAGTTTGTAGATACTTAAGTCTGCAGATTTGGGCCACGTACAAAGAAGGGACCTTTTTTCTGCAAACTTGGGGGAACCTACCCCAGGTTTGCAGAAAGATGTGGCAGTTAAACAAAATGAATTTTCTTGTAGCAGAGGAAACTCCTCCCCCAGCAATACTCCCCTCCGCTGCCATCTTCTGCATCACCCAGGAAACTGAGTAATTAAAGCGGCTTTTCCCCTTGGTCCTCAGGTGTTGTTCAGAGCATCATGGAAAGTTGCTCCTATCTAGTAGTGTTTCTGTTCTCATGGCTTACCACACAGTGTTTAAAAATGCCTGGGGAATGAGGCGGGAAAGAAGAAGAAGAGAGAAGAGTCTGGATTTATACCCCGCCCTTCACTCAGAGTCTCAGAGCAGCTTACAATCTCCTTTCCCTTTCCCTCCCCACAACAGACACCCTGTGAGGTAGGTGGGACTGAGAGAACTCCTTGAGAACTGCTCTTGAGAGAACAGCTCTGAGAAAAGTGTAACTGGCCCAAGGTCACCCAGCAGCTGCATGTGGAGGAGTGGGGGAATCAAACCTGGTTCTCACATATTAGAGTTCGTGTTCCTAACTACTACACCAAACTGAAAGAATGGTAGAGGTGGGGTAGTGGGAGAGGTAAGGCAGTATAGGTGGAGGCTGAATTTTTTTATCCCCCCCCCGAAAAATCTCCTGCCAAAGGCCACCACCTCCCCTTGTCTCATAGTAGAGCTGACCATGGGTGTAGCCCTATCTCATGGGATGCATAGATAGTTATCAAGTTATAGATAGTCTCTTTATGATAGGTTGGGTGGTCTTGAAACCTATCAGAAGTTATATGTTAACTCACACCACGGGTCCTTCTGGCCCAATACTAGGATTGCCAACTCCAGGTTAGGAAATTCTTGGAGATTTGGGTGGTAGAGCCTGGAGAAGGTGGGGTTTGGGAAGGTGAGGGCTCTCAGCAAGGTATAATACCATAGAGCAGGGGTGGCCAAACTTGCTTAACATAAGAGCCACATAGAAGAAATGTCAGATGTTTGAGAGCCACAAGACATGAACAAATATTACACACATGTTTTTATTGAAAAATATGCAAATTTGTTTTTATTAACATTAAATGAGATTATAAAAAATAAAAAGAAAATGGGTAAAAACAGATATTGATAATTATATTTATTTGTCCAATGATATTTGTTTGCTAATGATATTTATTTGTCTAAGAGAGAGAGGTGGAAAGAATGAAAGAGGTGGAAAGAGAGAAAGAGAGAGAGAAACAAAGAAAGCAAATAGATGGGGGAAGGGAGGGTGGGTGGGGGAGGGAAGGAAG